>NC_085084.1:55865221-55996132 GCF_963662255.1 Cinclus cinclus | reverse complement strand
AAAAAACACTGGCTGGATTATCACCATTTAAAAGACAAGCAAGTAAGCCAGCAATCCAGTATGTAATGTTCAGTTATGGCTCATCAATTTGATTAAAAGCAATGTTAAAATGAAAGCTACAAAATCTCAATGCCAGTAGAGAAGCTATTTTTATAAACTTTCTTGAAATAAAGATTTAAAATCTGGTATAAAAGAGATGCAGTAATAAGAATTGGAACATTGTTGGTTTAGCATCTGAATATCTACAAAACACATACACATGATTTTTCCTTTAAAAATACAGGTAATCCCAACCTTGTTGAGCTCAGATATTTATGTCCATGATCAGCTGAATGGGCATAAGCCACCTGAGGCTTTCTAGATTGCTGTTTTCTACTTCATCTGCAGACTTTTGTTCTCTCAGGAGAATGGTCAGGATCTAACATAACTTTGTGACAGGGAATTTTAGCTATACTTGTTTAATAAAAGAGACACTTATTAGTAAACATGGTTTTTGAAGTCCTTTTATTTACTTATTTCATACAATGCATATGAAATAAATGCATTAATTGAGAGGCAAAATAAAATGGAAATGAGTGAATGACGCAGTCCAGTGATGATGATATGGTTCTGCCAGTAACAGGCTTCCAATATGGTTTGCATGGCTGCAGCACTGAGGTTTTCTCTGTCTAAACATGCCTGCAGATTCATTTTCATGTTTTTAGTTGCATCAGAAACTTTTCTTCTGACAAGTGGCTATCACTAACTTGGGTCACTTTTACTTACTTTTTGATGTTACAGCTGTGGTTTTTACAGTCATAGCAGGAGGACACTTTGAGCAGAATGAAGTATTTATGACCTAATGCACTGGTATTCATTGGGAGAAGGCTTGGTATGACAGCAGAGGCTTTGGGAAGTGGAGACATTGTGCAAATGATTGCCATGGGAGTGCCAAGAGGCCAAGCCCAGCACTAATGATCCAATGCTCACTTAAACTGCTGGGCAACAAAGGGAGAAGGGAAATAGCATTTGACATAAACAAAAGTCCACTTTATTTTATGCAATAAAATCATATGTAACATCAACCTGCACATAGATGAAGAAACAGCAAAGTGTAAAACTGTGCTAGCAAACATAAAAATCACTCCAGGTAGATCCTAAAGGGAGGAAGAGGGTTCAACATGAGCACTGCATTTCTCAGAGGTGACTAGAACTTGCCTGTACTACCAGACTGAAGCCATCAACCCCAAGGCCCCACAGGAGAACTGAAAATACAAGCACAACACCAGAAAAAGGCAGAAATACCGAGGAAGTGTTTTTGTTAAAGATTTAACTGTATGATTATGCTTAAGAATTTTTGGTAAAACACTATTTGGGCTTGTGGTTTCTATGTCATTTTGTCCTTTAATAACCAATTTTGGTCCAACTCAACTTGTTTTACAATACTTATAATTTAAATTATACTAATAGTAAATTATTATTGCATTTACATATCCTCTTCACATAAAAGACCCTGACCTTTCTCTTGAAAGGACTGATGGATAGAGCAGAAAACACCGACCTAGGATTAGCAGAATTTATTCTGAACACATGTGAATAGAATGCATTTTTAATCTAAAATAGTAATAATTCTTTTTTGCCATTGGTAGAAAAAAGCAAGTTCAGCAAAAGAATATACATAGTAGCCCCAACATGCTTCTGGATTGCCTCAGGAAAGCTAAGGATCACAGTAAGAAATTAATAAATGTTCATATGTTTTATCAAATTTAACAGGTGTTTTTCTTCTATTAAAAATAGAGAGAGTTAATAATATGGAAATATGAGAGCATAAGTAATGAATTTTCCATGCCTTTCATGATCTTCACCCTGATTTTTTTCACTTGTAAATAAATTTAGTAACATCTCTAAATATAATTCTCCTTTAATCCAGCCTCTGAACAAATCTCATGATGATATACTCCCTAGAAAGGAAAACATAATTGTAAAATATCCTGACTTAAAGGGACTCACAAGGATCATCGAGTCCAACTCATGGCCCTGCACAGCATCATTTCCAAGAGTTACACTGTGTGCCTGAGAGCACTGTCTTGAATTCTGTAAGGCTTGGTGCTGTGACCACTGCCCTGGGGAGCCTCTTCCAATGCCCAAACACCCTCTGGGTGAAGAACCTCTTCCTGATATTCAACCTAAAATTTCCCTGACACAATTTCAGGCCATTCCTTTGGTCACAGTCACCATAGAGAAGTGATCCATCCTCATCCCTTCCTGAGGAAGTTGTAACCACAATTAGGTCTCCCCTCGGATTCCTCCAGGATGAGCAGAACAACTGACCCTTGTATCCTGTTCAGGTACAACTAAACTTGCATCTCAACATGAGAAGTTCTATTTTTTCACTTGGGCAGAAGGAGGTTGGAAGTACAGTTTAGAAATTCAACAGCCCCCCCCCCGTATTTTCCAAATCCAGCTGCAAAGCAGATAAAATCAAACTGGGAGAAATCTATACCGTAACACTGTAACTCAATAACCAACTCAAAACAAGTAAGGAGCTCCTCAAAGGATACAGCTGCTTCTTCAGTCTATAAAAACATACCTCATAGTGAGCAAATTTATTCTGCTTCTAGATGTGCTAAACCTCAGCCTTAGCCCTGATGTAACTTGACACCTGCTAACTTCAACTTGAAGCATACATTTTACTAGATCATTAGATTCAGATTTCTTCTCCTTTTGGAAAGGATTTAGTTTTTTTAAAATATTAGAAGTATACCAAATAACCTCCCCACCTCTCACCAGCAGAACTGCTCCCATGATACTATACATGATGGAGAAAGAGGACGACAGGAAAATACTTTTACATGCTCACAGCAAGCAGCCTTTTAGGAGAAACTCTTTACATTAGCATGAATGGTATGTATATAGCAAGCTGTATGTACAGCTATTTAATATTCTGCTTTTCATATGTGTAAATCCTCAGATGGTTTTTAAATTTAGAGTTTATTTCCATTTGATGTCATGACCCATATGATCACACATCTCTAACCAATATATATTATTTTTTATGCGTAGAACTCTTTGTATATTTCTCCTTCTCTTCAGGATTGCAAGCTATTTGATTATGCTGGTGCTTTTTCACAAGTAAATAATGTAGTAGGAATGTCCTCTCATTGCCTCTCCTTGTCCTGCTTCTCCACGGCAGGCTTTTTTCCCTCAAACTTTCTAGGTAAGTCTACAGAAACGGTTTCATTTCTCTGTGACACTTAAATTTGTATTTTAATGATAATTCTTAATATAAAAGAACTACACTTCCAAGAACTACTCAGAATAATGCATGTGTATAGTAAACTGTATCTACAGCTACCATACAACAGTTATTAGCCTTGTGCGAAATAGCACTAGACAACATAGGTTTTACTGCCATCAGTAAAATTTCTTATTCATTACATGGTACAGCAGAGGCCGTAATTTTTAACTAGCCTGACTTTCTGCAGTGTTGAGACAGCTATTATGGGAAATACCAAATACAAAGCTTTCCTGAATATTTCGGATTTCTCTTTGCACCTTTTCTGTCCTTTTTAGAATAAAGATGAAAAGTTTATCTGTAAAATAGGTATTATGCTTAGTGACATTGTACTGTTAGCATATGATTAAAAGCAGAAGGTTACACTCTCTCTGGCACTTTCATAAAAGGCTTTAACTTCTAAGTCTAGTAATATGTAAGATTTAGCCTTCCTGTACGGTTCAAATATGTTTTTGAAATACAGTAAATGGGAAAAGCTCTCCAAACTTTTAGTTGTACTGTGATGAATATTCATGTCAAGATTACTATCAAACTAGTGAGGGAAAACAGAAATTATATATAGTACAAATTGACATCTGTTTGTTGATGATTGCATCAGTGATTTCAGTGTTACTGGTTAAGACTTTCTAGTTTTCATTGACTGTCTTTCCAGTCTTGGTTTGACTGGTTGACAGAAAACCTTCAAACTGACAGTATTCAACACTTCTATTAACAACAGTGATAAACTCTCATGACTCTCTTATAACACTATTCACGAAGCTGCAGAAGCTTCTTCTTAGTTGCATACATGTGAATATTTTTAATGAAACAACATTATGGAACATGAAATGAAGACATAACTGACAAGTTATGTAAACTCTAGGTTGGATTACACAGAGGAAGAATCACAACAGATTTTGCTGGATTGTAACACAGAGGACTTTGCTAAATTTTAGTTCACAATAAATTTTAAGTCTAACTTGGCATATGACATGGGGTCTTTAAATTCAGAATTTTACTTCACAAGACTGTTTTTCAGTACTCCCAGAGAATCTGGGATGGTGTACAATCTTCCCACTTGTGTTCTTACATGCAAAAATTACTTCTTAAAGTATTTTGTATTCCTCACATGCTCATTAAAGCCTTCCTTGTCTGGATAGCTACAAAGAGTTGCTTATAATGGAAGGAACAAGTGAAGGAACGGATGGAGCGTGGCAAGGAAAAAGAATGATACAGCACACATCTGAAATGCCATATTTCAAAGAACATAAATAAACACACGAAACCTAGAAATACCTTAATCCAATAATTACAGAACTATTTTCATTAATATTTCTGCATTTGAAATACATTAATAATTACTAATAGTTAATCCTAAAGATGTTGTCTTCAAGCTATTTAACATTTATGTTTTAAATTTTGAATTTTTTAATTCACAAAAACCAACACTATTATAACTATGCCCTTAATGATCACAACCCTGTGAGGCTATCTATCAACTTCTGAAACCTTTACTTTAGAAAACACATTGGCATTAGGAAGAGAACATGTGAAGTCAAAGGTAATTTCTGAATTATTATTTTCATGTCAAGATTTACATTTAAATTGTAAACTTTACTGTCAGAATAACTGTAAAATTTAATCACTATATGTAAGTATAATTAGATGGCTACCATTGTGGAGGTGTTTTACAATCTTTTTAAATTTAGACTGGTTAAAGTCAAACATGTGTCTTAGGAAACAGTTTTGCACTTGGAGCTGAGGATAGGTAAGTAAACTTTATTAACTACACAGATAAGCAGTATAAGTTAAGATATGCAAAACACTAAGACACAGCACTAAGAAAATAGTTTCTAGCAGAGTTCAGAGAAGACTCATGGTGACTTTATTCATTCTTCTTCTCATCTAAGTGTCTCTGTCTTTCTCATACAATCCCCAGTAAAACTCATGAAATTCAAAATCAAAACTAATGTTGAGCAGAGTTGCTTTCTGAACTGACTAATCAAAAGCTTATCAGGGCAAAGGCTGTAATAAAAAGTCATGCATTGTCAGCTGCATCTTCAGTGCATATGCTATCGGCTGTTTTCCTCAACTGTGTGGTCATGCTCCAAAAGAGCACTTCATGTTGCTCATACTGCCCCACATGACTGCTGTTATCCATACAATGAGAAAGCACCAGACATTATTAGCAGTTTTGGTATTGGAAACATTTATTTACACATTTCCAGGCTTTTAGAATTACCAGATTTTTAGGGGTTTTGTGTACAAGATGAAGGCTTTCATGTCATCATATTTTAAAATTAATCACAAAACCAGGAAAGAAGACCTTGATTTTTTTGTTGTTTGTTTTTCTGTCATCTGTACCTCAAAGCTTCATGTTGGGAAGATTCATGAATAAAATGAAAGGAGTTGTTTGCAAAGCAGTCAAAAAACATTAATTTGTAAACTGCTGACAGTTTTCACAACTGTTGTTGCTAAACAGCTGTTACCGAGAAACAAAGAAAGCCCTGTAGGGGCAAAAAGCTCCAGTAATTACTCCTCCTCTTAAAAATGTACTATTCTGTAATGTTAAAAGAAAAAATATGCAGTTAATAGTTCCCCTTTCTTGCTGGTTTTGGTTTTTTAGTTGTTTGGTTACTTGCTTGCTTTGTTGCTTGCTTGTTTTTTTGAAGTTTTTTTGGAAGTGCTTCACTTGCATTCTTGAATACTGACATCTCTGGCAGGAAGAAAGACAAGACACTAGTACTTATCATAGTACTGATGCATATCAAATTGCCAGAATAAGTTATTGTGATCTGGGAACGGAAATCAATGATTCAAAAGAAAATGCAGAAATTATTTAATGATGACTATTATGCAGGAGAGACACTTCTTACTTTCTTTCTTTCTTTCTGTAAAAGATAGGAATAACTTTATTTTTAGGAAAAGTAGGGAACATCATCAATTCACCTGATATTAGAAACTGCAAAAGGCTGAGAAGAAGCTTGATAATTTGCATTTATTACAATTTACAAATCATCCATATCTCATTCCTATTATATATATTTGATATGTGTATGCTATACATGCACTTGATAAGTATAACTCAGAGCCACCAAGCAAAAAAATACACTTCCTATAGTTTCATGGCATTATGCAACTCCCTAAGGACAGAACACCACACGTCACATATAAGGTTGATGTACTAAGAAGCCTTGTTCAATCTAAGATCATATCTGTATTAGGCTTGGTAATTTTCTCTTTCAACATTAGTTTGTATTGCTTAGAAGTTTTTTAGAAACAACATCAGATCATTAACATTTTTTTGAATAAACATTTCTGTTGGGTGTTTTAAAATAAATATATGGATTTATTGTGTAAGAATGCATTTGTTTGGTTATCAACTGCACACATGAATTCCAGAAAATTCCTGATACTAGAAAACTTGATCACAGTATGTTCTAAGCCAAAAGTAATGAGACTCAGTGCTGTACTGATCCTGGGCACTGCCATTGTTTTCACCTCCATTTCACTTAAGATACCTGTATTAATTTTTACTCATAATTTTTATTCTGTCCTCAGGTCTTTTTCATCTTGACTCTTTCTTCATCTCCTTCCAATTTAAGCTGTTTCATTCTTCCTCTTTGATGTGTTATTGACTCCCAGGACACTGAGTCAGCAAAAGAGTTGCTCCTAAGGATGTCAACAATCTAGCTGACACCCAAACGGAGGGATGTGAATAACTAGCCAGAGCAAAATGTATGACATTTAATGGGCTTCTCCTCCTGCTTGTGATCAAATAAAGCAAATAGACAATATATAACAAGACTCATTCACACTAGTTTGAAACATATTATCTTCTCCATATAATTAAAACTATTTTTGTTATTTACACTACTAAACACAGTGAGCATTTTTTCCTATTGTAAATGAAAGCATAATTTAATATTTTATGAATTCTACCTTTCACACTGAGAAAAACAAACACTGTGTTTATCAGCATGAACTACCTTTAGAAGCTCCACACTTCTTTCCTTGCTAATTTCATCTGCAATGATTACCAGCACTTAAATGCTCTCTGGATGTGTGCTTAGGTTTCTCATAAAATACCCTAAAAACACAAAGCCCCACATCACTTAGCTTATAACAAGAAAAATCTAAAACTTCGCTTGTTTCACTGATAACCCTTGTAACTGGCTCTTTTCTGTGATGTCCTATGTGGCTGTACTTCAGTCTCCTAATTTTCTCTAAATCTTTTAATCATCTTCTGCTGTTCCCCACTATGCTTTTTTCCTCTTTCCTCCATATGCTGCAGAGCAAGTTCCCTGTCCTTAGTGAGAGACAAAAACAGCAATGTCAGAAGCCTTTACAGGTTCATACCATCTAAAACATTTCAAAATAATTACACAGATAAGGTATATTGAAAAAAACCAGACAGTATAATAAACCGTTGTTTTACATTGACTTTCAATGGTCAGCTTGGACAAGTCAGAAATATAATATTTAGCAGTAGTGACCAAAATACCAGTAAAATTTTACAGCTCAAAGGCCTAACACCTTAATTTAGTATATTCTGCTGAACCAGAAACTGGTTCTGTGTAACAAAAATATTAAAGCTAATTTTAAAGATCAGCACCACTGACCACAATGGTTAGATCTACATCTTCTTGACCCAGAGGGTACAATGTAGTTTAATTCTGGACTATATGATTATAATTTTATCCATAATTTTAGCTAATTTCTTCTCAGTTTCCATCAATAAAAAAAAATTAGTGGAACCACTATAAATAGAAAAAAACAGGAATTAAGTAATCCAGATCAGTTTGGCATCTCTCCTTTGAAACATCACAATATTATGCTTCTGGTTCACAGAAATTCTAGTAACATTTGTCTTCAAAGATACTGCAAAATAGATTCTTTAATCTCAACATTATGGAAAAAAATGCAGATTCCTTCAAGAACAGTTATATTCTATGCACAGACCTTAGCAAAGTGACAGGCATTTGAATGAACAGGTAACAATACCCAGATCGAAAGTTCTCTGTATTTACCTAGTACTTTTGATACTGAAATCAAAATAGAAACAACAGCTAGCACAACTGAAATTGGAGAAAATGTAGTAGGCAGGCAGGGGCCTGCTATTTGCAGTAAAACACAAAGCTACTATATGTTATTTTTCCAGTTATGTGACAGCAGTGCTTGTCTAAGAGCAGATGGGGACAAGAGAAAAGAGATAAAAAATCCCAGTGTAATAAAGTTTTTGCTAATACTCTGAAATTATCCAGTTCATCTTTAGAAAAAGTAGATTCCTTGTGACAAGACAGTTGTCCTCACAACTGAACAGCAACCATTTTACCAGGAGAAACACTCTCCGGAAAAAAAAAATAAAAAAAATCAAGCTTGGGTGACTTCCAAGAGCCTTGAAAACCTTGGCAGCTAAGTATTTGGCATCTAAGGTCTTGGCAATGGTTACTCAGCCCTTGAAGTTATGGCATGCTGCCATTTCCCAGCTCTTGGACAAGATGAACGATTTGGATTGTGTTGTGGGAACACCAAGATCATAAAATTTATATAGGCAGAAAGGATGTTTTTTGGACTTAGAGACACCTTTCCAAGTGCTTATTCCATTTGAGAATAGTTATTTCAGGTTTAGGTATAGTAATAAAACCCAGAAATCAGTTTTTAAATGGTGGTAAAAGTGGAATTGGACAGATGGAACAAAGACAAAGCTGGCAGAAATCTGAGCAAACTTCTTTATGATTATTTTAAATACTATTGAGAACACATACCAAGAAAAGACTGGGCAAGGACACCAAGAAAGAGATAAAGACTGGCAGAGGCTCACAGTAATACTGTTAAATAATAAATGTATGCTGCTAGTCACAGAATGTCATCTTTTTCAATAAATCAGAAGATGGGCTGGACAAAAGGGTTTCTGGGTGTCTGTCACTGTATCTAAGAACTGTGCCTGTATTTTTCTTTATATGGCAGTACATGAAGACTTTTTGCAAGCAAAGCATTGCAATTCTTTTGTGTAAGAGAAGAAAAATATCCTTTTGATTATGAGTGCTTTTTGTATTGTCCAGTGATAGCCCATTAATTTTTTCTTGTTAGAGTACATTGGAGGATTACGAGTCAGCCTGTAACTGTAGGTAGATCTAAATCTATCAATTTATCACCTGTACGTAAAATTATTTTTTTAATTTTTGGTTTTTTTTATTAAGTAGTATTGAGACTACACCAGAGTTCTTCTTGGAAGTGGCAAAAGTCCTGTTGAATTCCAGGGATTTACCTTCTGCAAAAATCTACTGATTGCATGTAATCTCATGTGAGAATATTAAGACCATCAGGATGATGGAGCACACTTTAGAGTTAACTAATCTCCACAGCAAACAGGTACAGAATGTCCTGGTTTGGAGGGGATCCACACAGACCATCGAGTACAGCTTCTGGCTCTGCACAGGATTACCAAGGAATCATAATGTGGATCTGACAGTGTTGCTCAAACACTTCTTTAACAACAGGTAGGAACAACACTTGGACCTTGGGAACTGTCAAAGTTCTTCCTCAGATTTATGAGTACAGGCTGAGAGAGTTGGGTCTTCTCAGCCTGGAGAAAAGAACACTCCAGGGAGCCTTTACAGCAGCTTTCAGCACATAAAGGGGTTTTACAAGAACGCTGGAGAGGGACTTTACACAAGGGCATGTGGTGATAGGACAAAGCCTTAAGCAAAGAACAACAGGTTTAAATTAGATATTAGGAAGAAAATATTTACTGTAAGCATGGTAAAGCACTGGAACAGTTTCCCAGGGTAACTGCAATTGTCCAATCCCTGGGGATGCTCAAGACCAGGCTGGATGTGGCTCTGAGAAGCCTGGTCTAGTGGATAAGTCTGTTCCCAAGGAATAGGGGGTTGGATCCAGATTTTTAATTCCCTTCCAACATTAACCCTTTTATTGTTCTATGGAATAGAACATGGAATGGGTGCTGTCATCTTCCTCCTGTGAAACATTGCAGACACAACTCGCACCATAAAGGCAGAAACTAACTCTA
This sequence comes from Cinclus cinclus, assembly GCF_963662255.1. Lineage (NCBI taxonomy): Eukaryota > Metazoa > Chordata > Aves > Passeriformes > Cinclidae > Cinclus > Cinclus cinclus. Next base: position 55,985,846 of record NC_085084.1, on the reverse strand, counting down.
ATATATTGTGCCGAAGACATCTATGTAGCTGGCTATAAAGCATACTATATTTATACTGTATTTCAGATTTCTAAAGAAATATCTTGAAGGAATCTGAAGAATAACTTGAATTTATTGAGTGTGCAGTACATGAAAAAACATAGGCAGGAACATTGATTAACAAAGTTTAAAACAGATCAGGACATACAAAGCATTATATGCAGTAAAAGGAAAGGAAATATAGGATGTTGGGTTATTGTCAGACAACCAGATTTAACTCTACTTGGTGTGAAAGGACTCTCTTGTCTGAAGCAGAAACATAGGGGTCCATCCAAAGCAAGATGTAAAAACAATTTCCATTAAAAGTTTAAGACAAGGTAATGAAGATTTTTAAACTCATCCTTTAATGCCCTGGGGAAATGCTAATCCACAAAATAATTTTATATACCTTTATTTAAGCATTTACCAAGATATTTGACCCTGTTGGGGGTTGGTTCTTTCCCTTTTCCCTCTGTGGAATTTTCCCCATTGTCATGCTAAGATACCTGTTGACTGGGCCCTGGTGACAAGGGGGAGGAGAGAGAGAGAAGAGGGAAACCCTGCGAGATTCAAACAGCCAGAAGAGGAAGCGGAAGGCTGGGCCTCGGCCCATTTCCCCCGCGGAGTTCGGATGAGAAGGACGATCGCCGCCTGTGTCCCATCCCAGCGTCGGGAAACCACCATTGGACCCTGCCCGGCTGTCTTCTCACTGTGAACTACCACCATCCAGCACTCTGCTGAGCACTGGGACCGACACCGTGAGCGGAGAGCTCTCTCTCCATCTCTCTCTCCCTGGGACAGCGCTGCCATCACCCCCAGCCCTCCTGCGGCTCTGCGGGACCCGCCCGCCCCCAGCACCGGGAACTGCAGCTCAGGGAAAAGGTGCCTGCAGCCAAAAAACACTGGGACTGAGTTACTGTTCTGTTTGTGGGTAATTTCATAGCTGCTGTTGTTCTTGTTTGTCTTGTTAGATATACTAGTAAAGAACTGTTATTCTTACCCCCATATCTTTGCCTGAGAGCTCCCTTAATTTCAAAATCATAATAATCTGTAGGAAGGAAGGATCACAATTTTCAGTTCAAAGTGAGGCTTCTGCTTTCCTTAGCAAACACCTGTCTTTCAAACCAGGACAGACCCAAATCCTAAGGTTGTGCTGTTTAACAGAATGGCCTGCTAAGATTCTGATTTCTGTTAATTACCCCAAAAATATAACTGATCTAGTCAAAGAAGCTGTGGGATAGGATGACATATATTTTTCTTTAAACTTATCAGTTCGATGGTGAATTTCACTGTAGTTATTTTCTACAGGCTGTTTATATCAATCTATTATTTTACTTTTCATACAGAAACTGAAAAAATAAGAATATTTACAATAATAAAGGAAGTTAAAAAAAGTTTACAATAACAAAGGAAGTGCAATAAGTAAAACTACTTTTTTAAATTACTCTACCTGTGTAATGAGTTAGGTAAACTAAAGGTTTAGCAATCATTACAAAATATACTGATTCCAAAATACTGAAATATAATACTTTCAGTCAGCAAATTTTCTGTCTTGCCTGATATGATAGTGCCTTCTTATGTGTTTGGCCATATTTTCAAAGTAACTTATAAAATCTATAGCTCTGCTGGTGATACACAGCTTCACATTTTTTTTTTTTTTTTTTAATGTGTTAAATGTTCGAATGCACTGACATTTATACTGTCATACAGAGACTAGGAATGTTCAGGTAAGAAGAGGAAAGTCTAAAAATTGTTCTCTTTTTGATGTTAAGTAATGCTTCAAAATTAAGCAAAAGCATTCCTGTCACTGAAGATGCAGTCTTTACTCTTTGATTACAGAGGCGGAAACGTGGAACAGCTGTTTAGTGATTCTTCATTTCTTGAAATCCCCATATTTAATGTCTTTTCTGAAGTGACAACAGAATTTACCCAAGCTTCTTCCTTTCTTCCTCCTCTTCCCACAGCATTTAAATATCAAAAGAGGAAACTAATTTTAAAAAATTACCTACTTGCAAACTAGGAGAAACACATTTCAAAAAATGGCAGTATCTTTCAGAAGCAAATATTACCATCAAGGCTGCACATTGCACAAACAAATTTAAGCAAAACATAGTACTAGGATCTGTGAAAGTACCTTGTGCAATATGAGAATGTGAGCTAGTCCTAAAGCATTGTTACAGTGTTTTGAAACCTCTTTCAAAGAAGGCATCTTTAGCAAAGGAAATATTTAGGGAGAAGATCTATAAAATATGAATACTCTCTGATACTCTCCCCCATTTGGGTAACTTATGCCACTGAATTGTTTACACTTGCCTCACTGTGACTTAAAAAAGTTCTTAATTGATAAGCTTTTTGGATGGGAGCAATTAAAGAAATGTATGACTATAAATGGAAATCTGCATATAAAAATGCAATTATGAGTATTTGCAATACCATATATTTGGACTTTACTAGGGGAATTTCTTTAATGTAAAAGAAGAATTGCTGTTCTGCAGCTTTCTCTCTAAGCCTTCTTTCTCTCGGGACAGTGGGGTATAGTTTGCAAGATGGAAAAAACATTGTAGTAGGTCTGAATCTTGTTCGTCAGAGACCAATTTCAACTTAAGCTTCAATGCAGTACACTGATCTATTTTAAACTATGACGTCTACCGCTTGTCCTGGTCTCATCTACCAGAACAGTGATCTGTACTTAGCTGACCAACCCCAGCCTTCCTTAAAAAAATGTGCCTAGGAAGTACAATGGTGAAAGTGAAGTCATCTGCTGAGTTCTGATTTCTTGCTTGTACATGAAAATTCAATGACATATGGCATATCAAACACAGAGTCACTGAGACATTATGACAGGTAATTAAAAAAAATAGGAAAAATATTCTCAAAGCATTTTTTCTCCTTTTGTCTTTAATATTCTCATTTGGTTTTCTTATAGTAAGGTTATCATTTGGGAATCTTTAAAAGTCATACACTGAAATGGCGAAAGTAAAAGCCACAGACTTACTCCACAGTGATACTTTATCATATTCATTAAAAAATAAATTCTGTGTATTTAATTCACCATGTAAAAATATCCCAGTTTTTTCATAATGGCTTTGTTTAACAGTTAACTCAAATACAACTGAATGTTTAATCAAAACGTCTTCAAAGAGTTAAATAGATTTTAGACCAGTCTATTTTATTCCACATCATTATAAATCATATATGGGAAAACAAAACCCAAAACCCTTCTTCCCCTTCATCAAATGCAGTAGAGGCCAGAAATCTTATTTTTTAAAAAATAATGATATTTTCTTTATCTGTATTGCCAATTGCTTTAATGAAGACGTCCCTAACTGTCAACTCTGAACCCAATCTACACAGTAGGAATATTACCGTCTTTTAAAATCACATTATCTCTTTTAAAATTGTTTTTCTTATGAAGAATTTGAAATTAATATCATACCAAGTTTCTGAAATAGAATGTACGCTGTGTGCCCTCATAAAATTGAACCGCACCTCTACACTGAATTTTGAATTTAATTAATGGAAGTCAAGACACAGAGAGGAGAACTGACAACAACACTGTCCTGTAAGCATAGTTGGAGAAGCAGAACAGATGTGAAATATGTTTCCTTGTAAACTACACCACCAGAGGCTCATCCATACTGGCAATCCTGGAACCTCAGGACCCCTGCCCCAAAGAGGCTCATCTGTGAGCTCAGACCAGGATGTTCAGGACTCCACCCTGCTGAACTACAAAATCCCCAGCAAATGAGATCATTCAACCTCCTTTGGGCCTGGGCCCCACCAAATTGTTCTGGTGGGGGAAAAAAGAAGAGGCTTTTCCTTATCTCCATCCTGAGCTTCTGGTATTTCATTTTGTGCTGCTGTCTCTCAAACCCGAGGACACACTGCTGTGAAGAGCACAGCTGCACCTCCTTCATCCCTCCCAGTGGTGCTGAGGATGATGCTGTATGCCCTGCAGCCATCCCTGCTCCCAGCTGAACCAGAGCCAAAGCCACAGTCTCTCCTCACAGGCAAAGGACTCCAGCCTCACCGGCCTCCCCTCAACTCCTGCATGTAATGTGCTCTGTATTTTTGAAGTATTAGGGTGACCAAAGCTGTAACCTGTAAGCCAGATGTGGTGAAACAACCACTGCAGATAGCAGGAATAATTCCTGCCTTGATCTCTGACTGTCAGTTCACACAGCCACAGAATATTGTTGCCTTTCCTTGCAGAAATCCTAGGTGTTGTTCAGAGACAAAGCTGATTTCCTTAAACAGCCATATACCCAAGTGTCTTACAAATTAGCTACTGAAATATTAGCACAAATATCCTGTTTCCTGAATGCACAGTGAGTTAAAATTTCTCTTTGCTTGGAAACATTCTGTTCTAACGTAAAATTTGCATTCAGCAAGTTGGCTGTAACTTACAATAAAATAATTAAAAATAATACTTTTAAGAAGGTATGTTTTCTTTTGGCAATACTTGTTAAACTGTCAAATTCATTATTTCTGGGCACCATTAAAGAAATCTATTCTTTCAAACACTTCAAGAAATTACTTTATCTGAACTAGTGTGCATCAACAGATATTAACAAAAAATTACAATGGGACAAAATGTGGGTCTATTTTTTTTTTTATTACCTGACATGGCATGTTTCATTACTTGACAGTTTAATATTTATGTAAACTACAAGTGCCACAAATAATTGGACTAAACAAATTGTCTTCATTTTAATGGGTTTCTGTTTATTGTGGGTTTGTTCTTTTGTTTGGTTGGTTTTGTTTGTTTGGGGTTTTTTTTGTCCTCAGAGCCATTTATTTAACTTCTGTTGTTGTTGTTGCTGGTTTTTGTTTTTAAAATTATTTATTTATGTATTCAAAAAAGAGGCAGAAATGTTACATGCTTGCTATCAAAATTTTTCTAACATCATGTAATAAAATTTATGAAACTGTCTTTGCACAGATATTTGTTAAGAACATAAACCAGTGTCTTTATGGAAACCAAAAAGACAAACAACTTAGTACATCTCTTCTGTCAATGGCCAAGATCAGATACAGAGATGAGTGTAATAGGACAAATATATTATGAACCTTCTTCAATTTATTATTCCCACCAGATCCAGGACTTGTACTCTTATAAAAAAAACACTCTGGTGTACTCCTAGATGAGGAATGTGGAACTATTCCATGCTCTGTTATTTTCCGTAGTTTGTATTACAGCTTTATAATCATATATCTGGAAATTCCATAACTACCTGGAATTGCTGGAAGTCAGAGAAAGCTCAAGTACAAATGACTGAGAATACACTTTGCAAAAGAGATGCTGTTAGCTCCCATAGGTGTTTGACACTCATCACTTCTCCCTAATCTCACATTTTCTAACTCATAAGAGGTGAGTGGAGTGTTTACTGACCCTCTCAGCTGAGAACATGCTTGCCTTGACAGAAATAAATGTATATGGAATGTGAATGGACAAAATTTAAAAAAAAAGTGCCCAAGTGGCAATAAAAGAAAAGAAAAAAGAAATCATGTGTTTGTGATGCCATTTTGAAAGGATGGTTTTCTAGTCCCTGTTTTGCTTTACAAATGCATGCTTATATTGCCAAATTTCATGGAAATGAGCAGCACAGCCATTTAAAAGACATCAAACAAACATTCTTTTTATTACAGTGAAATGCAAATATCAAGTCTTAACAAGTAAATCTAGGTCTGTAATTTTAAAACAGCAATAACAATAACCTCAGGCTATGTTTTTATTTTGCGGTTGACTTTATGAGAAGCAACTGTTATTTTTGTATGGCACTTCAATGAGTCAGAGGCATGCTCATTCCAGTTAAAACACTGGCACTCTGGCAGTACTTGTGATGGAGAGTCAATGATTATTGGTCAATCCAATTATACTGTCCATCACACTGCTGGTGACAAGGTTTTAACCTATTTCAAATTTAAAAGTCAGTATTTACAGAAACATTTCTCAGAATGATTAAACCTAAGATGACAATAGAACCCTGTAATAAAATTATGTAATTAGAAAAGCTCAAACAGATTTTCACAAAGCCCAGGTAATTACTCTGGAAATTTCTTAATGAACAGTTAGATGATAGCAATGAATGCTTTGCCTACCTATGGCTGGCCTTTCACAGTCATGCAAAAACACACCTTCTTCATTTCAGAAGACAGGAGTTTTACAGACAGACAGACCTAGCCTACATACCAGTCTTGAACAAGCAAAGAAGATATAAAACCAAAGAAATTTTGTCTCTGAGATAAGATATTTTTGTCTTTGCAGATGGAAAATGTTTATTTTTTTTGTCCTCAAATACAGGAAATCAGTATAAGTGAGAAAGACTTATATTCATATTTGATTGTCATTTCCAGCTGGAACTAAACTGATGTAGGAAAATAAATCTGATATAAGTTTGCAAGCTGTCTAAATTTCAGAATAACTGAATACCTTAAAAACAACAAAACCAACCATGAGGCAGTTTACATTTGGGACTCATAATGGAGAACAATGTGCAAATTTTTTTAGAATATTCTTTAGAAGAGGTAGCATATAGATACTTTAAATTAGTTGCCTAAAGGAAGAGTAAAATACTCAAAAATGTGTTTAATACTACACAGAATTTAAACACCTTTATATTTCAGTCTTTTCCTTGCAAACTCAGACAAAATATGATCATACTGCTAGATTCAGGAAGTCCAAGATGATCCAAGTCATGAGTCCAGGATCTACTACTGTTACCGTAGTTAGAGAAAATTTTAATGATTTTCTTCATAGTGAATTTTTATTTATAGCCAGTTTCTAGGCTCTAAGATAAACTATGGTGTTCTATGATTCTGAAGGGTTCTATTCACCATAGAAGTTATTAATTCTTTAGCCCACCAAGCCCATTTATGCCTACAGGATTCCTCACAGACAAAGCTATTCTCCCAAACCACTCAACAGAAAGTAACCTGTGTGATGGTTAGAATGGGTGACAGGTCTAGCACATTGGTTCCAGCTAAGACAGGGTTAATTTTTGCAGTAGCCAGGAGGAGGCAATGCTAGGACCCAGAGATCATTCCATACCACCTCACAGCCTCAAGGGAGAGGAAGGATCCCTTCTGGGTCCTGTAGTAGGAAGTGAGCAGTTGAGTAATGTCAGGGTCTGCATGAGGAGCATTTATTTGCATGTGAATAGCTTCCCTTTCTTGTACACACTTATTAATAACCTTGCTGTTTCTTGCTGTTTCATTTCATTTTCTTATTTTCTTTCTTTCCTTGCTGTTTTATTTCATTGTTGTTTCCAGTAGATTGTTCTTACCACAACCAATGATCTTCAACTTCTGTGCCTTCAGTGGCCCTCTAAAACATGATTTGGGAGGGTGGGGAGGAGGAATTGAGAGGAACATGTTTTGGAGCATTTCCATGGGAACACTAAACTGGGGAAGACATATTCCCAAACCAAGACATACTTCTTCAGCAAAAACTTTTTTCTCTACTAATGAAAAATTCTTTTTCAAATGTTCACCTAAGTGTCATTTGCCAAAACTACAGAAGCACCTGGAGAGATCTAACTTCCACATCTGGGAAAAAATATATACACAACAAATTTATTATAATGCAGGTACTGTTAAGAGTGGGCAATTTATTGGTAATTTATTACAAATCAACTCCATCATCAGCAAAAATGGGGAAACCAGAGCAAGTGCTCTTAAGCATTTACTTAAGTTTGTTATCCATTCCTATAGTACTATATTATGTTATAAAACAGTGTATCCAAGAATGGAAAGTTTTTTCTTAAAAAGGGAAAGATCAGCTAGACTAACTAGTCCTGCCATTGAGTAACCCTCCTTATACTGGCCTTTACTGGAATAGAAGGATTTAAATACTGCAGTTGCCCATCTAAAAACATCATGGTGTGGGCTATCTATTGTGTTTCAAATACGGTTTGGTGGGTAAGGTTCAGCTACATCCTTGCCAAAAACAATTCATGTAGAAAAGCTGATCATAAAGAAGTATGGTAACAGGCATCCCAATCTGAATTCATAGCTTGACCATATGATTTTTTTTAAGTATTTACATATTTTTCACTAGACTTCTCATTTGCGTCAGAAATTCTGTTTTATTTAATGTGTATGAATATAATTTTTTCTACCTGGCGAATGTGATTTTGAAACTTTTATATTTATTTCTTTCTTAAATAATAAAAATAATTTGTCTAGTAATACTTTTTTAAGATGAAATTAACTTTCTGTATGCTATTTCACTAATTGTACTAATTGTACTAATTTCACTTTCTGTATGCTATTTCTGTGTGCTTCTTCACTGACATCCACTCCTGGATTCTTACACTCTCAGGATTCTTCATATCCCTTGCAGGACCTACAACTTAAAAAAAAATTACTGGCATCTAAAATTCATGTTTTTCAAGGAGCAGTAGATGTCATGGACTCCAAATCACATCCATTAACATCCCAGCCAAATCCAAGAGGATTGCTCTTTCCCTTATCCTGTCTGTTACTCATACTCATGATTAGTTACCTCTAGTTTAACAAAACTTTGGCATTTGAGAGACTGCTTTTATTTTTCTCGCTCTTCCTCTACTGTTTTCCAAGAGTACTCTACTCTATTATATTATATTATTATATAATTTTCACAATAACAGTCTTCAACTTCTTCTGTATTTTACTATCATCTCAACTAATTTAAAACATAAACAGAAAGAAATAAACCCACCACCTTAAGTGCAGCAGGAAACACATAAAACAGGTAAGACATTTTAACAGAGAAAAATGCCTCTTTAAAATACAGATTTCCTTTTCTGCCCATCATTTTCACTACTTCATTCTCTCTTCACCAGTAACCTTGGCTGTAAAAGAACTCTTTGAATTTTCTCCTTTATTCAGAAGGCAAATTTGATACTGCACAATACCAAACCCATCCATTTTGACCACACAGAGAAAAGATATATGCAAAATTTGGTTATCTCTTTTAATATGTACTGTCTGTCTACCTACTTACTATCTACCTATTTAAATGCTTACTAATTTGAAATTTTATTTTAAAATTTAAAATCTAAAAAATTTTAAATATATTGACACAAAGGCTTTTTTAAAATAATAGTGTAACAGTGTCTCAGAACAGGCACTATTACATGAAAGGATTGCAAAAAACACCACAAAATTCTTCTACAATATGCAAAGATTGCAAAAGCAAATATTCTTAATCTAATACTGAATGTTCATGCTTTCTTAAGACAGCTTGAATAAAAATTTATTTTAGTGCTTACTGGAAGGCTCTTTTGCATCAGGACTGATGCAATTTCCAAGTGTAAGCAGGTTTTTGGGATCCAAAGAAACCTAACAGAGCAAGAAACGAGAGGGCCACTTGTGAAATGAACTGTTGTTAATTCTAGGGTAAAAAAATAAGGTGCCACACAACATGAGAAATGGCATTTTTCTGTTGGAAACACCAACATATGATCAGGACACATGTCAATAACACCAGGACCCCAGTTATTCCAGTTCAAGTCATGGACCCCTGATAAAACAATTTATCTTTTCTCTAGGTCAAAAGTTAAGTTGCAACCTTTCTAATATTCAGTATTAAGAACAAAGGCCAAGTGGCTGGGCGAGAAACGCTTTGTGAAACCTAGGTGATGTAACTGAAGGAATGCACTCCCCTCAACAGCTTTGTCTTTTTAACTTCTTGCCTAGTAAAAGGCACATGAATTATCTTGCTAATACTCCTGTCAACAGACAACATTCTCCATCAGCTGATGAAGATGAAAATAAAAAATAGATTTGATCCCTTGTTTAAAGTAGAGCAAGTGGGTATGTTGCTGTCAATGTCATTTTTAGGTCTGCCTTAGTAAAATTAACCTTAGCTTCATTGCCAGTCTATCAGTAATAAAAACTTGAGAATAAAACCTGACCTTCACTCCTTGCTTTAATGAACACTGGAAAGGAATGCAAGGAGTTTTTCACCACTGGCCAGATGGATGTAGACAGATATGTGGACAGAAGAGCTGTGACAAAGTCATTCTCTCACAGAAGGAAGCTGGTGTTTGCTGCACTATCATCGTAGTCTGTTCAAAGAGAGTGCTATTATTTTGCAGTACAAGAGAACTAGCCACTTCTAAAGGAAAAACAAAGTATTGCCCAGGAGAAAGCATCATGTAGAGGTAAGAACAGTCAGGAATAACAATCTGCCTGTGAAATAATAACGATGGACATTACTATTTTCAGTAATTTCATTTTTCCTCTATATTTGAAACATTTAGAAATGTTTAAGTTACACAAATTTTGAATTTCTATTTGTTTTTCACAATTCATGATTAAAATGTTCTTACACTACAGAATTTTCTTATGGTGATGAGCCTTGAACTACAACTGCAATTGTTGAAGTGTAATTGGAAGATCCTTTTGAATATGTGAAATATCAAGTCACCAGGGCAAAACTGAGACTGTACAAACTTCTACTAATATTTGATAAGAGCAAAAAATTATATTAGCCATGCCTTTAGCAGAGAACATCCAGCTTTCTGCTCCATATATCAGATTTTTTTCTATTAATAACATGGGTAAAGATATAGAAAAATGCATCGATTATCAAATTCATGGAACACAAAATTGAAAACTGATCACTCAAAACACCACCTAAATGTTGCACCATTTTAGTTGACTCTGAATTTCACTATTAGTGCTACCTATTGCTCAAGCACTGGATTTAATGACTGTATCCAAAACTTTGTGGTATGTGCATCAGTTTCCTTAGAGTTCCCAACAGATTTAGTACACCACTTTCTTTAATGAAATATTACCATTTCTTTCATTTGCTTTAAAAAGATGGTAAATTAGAAGAGTAATCAATATGCTTGATATAATTAAGAAAATGGGGAAAATAATAGTAACATTTAATTAAAAAGTAAGAACAATTTACCATTATCCAAATCAATAATATGTAGCTTTTAAATACTGATGGTATTTCAAAATATGAACATTAACACTTGACTACAGATCTAACATCAGTACTTAAGATTTGACCAATATTTCTTCAAAATATGTAAGTATTTGGTAATGAAGAGAAGAAAAACGACGCCAGAAAACGGGAGTCCTAAAAGATCAAACGTCAAAAGTCCTTTATTTTTATTATTAAAACAGTCAATTTATTTTTAAACTTAGTTTATTATTTCAAATATGTATTTACTTTTTCTGAGCACCTGGAAGTAACTATGCTACTGAGAGAATGTTTGTATTTTTCCCCCTTACAAGCCGAAGTAAATTAAATGTAATGAATTTAGAGCTACTGAAAACAATTTATTTTTGGATTCTTGTCTAAACTCTTCTTCCTGCTTCCAGTTCACCTAAAAGAAAAACAGACCAATCATGATGATTCATCTGTAAAGTAGAATTAGACATTTTTCAGACATCAGAGTATAAAACAGCCTATATTAGTAGCTGAAGGTGAAAGCTAACCTGTTCTTAGTTAAGTTCAGTCTCTACCTTTACTACTGCTCTGGCCTCTAATATGAAATTGCAATAAACCTGTTCATGAGGCTACCTGCTTTATATTCTTTGTATTTTTAACCTAAAAAATCTAATCCTAATAACTGATGTCCTATTGCACCCTTCTTTTCTCACATGATAAAATCAGTTGCAGTAAATTAATGCAGTGAAAAAGGCAGAATGCCACAAGGTAATTAGGAAAGGGCATGTTCAAAATGAAGGCTGGAAGAAGGTTATTGCATGTACAGAATCACAGAATCAAATTGGTCAGAAAAGACTTCTGAGATCAAGTCCAACCTGTGACCAAACATCACCAAGTCAACCACACCACAGAAGCAACTGCTACATCCATTCCTTCCTCCAGGAATGGTGACCTTCCTGGGCATCCCACTCTGAGATCTAACCACCCTTTCTGTGAAGAATTTATTTCCCATGTCCATCCTTAACCTCCTTGGGCACAGCTTCACTTTCTTTTGTCCTATTGCTGATTGCCCCGGAGAAGAGGCCAATCCTCAGCTGACTACACACTCCTTTCAGGGAGTTGTAGGGAGTGATAAAGTCCCCCCTCAGCCTCCTCTTCCCCCAGGTCCTTTTCTGCTGGGGCAGCTCTTCAGTCACTCTGCCCCAGGTCTCCAATGCTGCCTGGGGTTGTTGTGGACAAGTGTCTGCACTTGGTCTTGTTGAACTTCATGCTGTTTTCTCTGCCCATCTGTCTAGCTATCTGGATGATTGGTTGAAGGATCAGGAGCACAGCTTGTGAGTTCCTTGATCCTTCTGGTAGCAAGGAATAATATTTACAGGAATAGGCAGATCCATCAGGTCAATGCTGAGCTTGTGTAATCAGAAAAATTTGGGGATATTTTTGGGATTTTTGACCATGAGATGATCTATTTAACACCTGGTGAACTGACACTGGATGGGATGCACCCTTCTCAGATGGGAAAAAGAATTCTAGCATACTAGAACTCCACTAGAGAGGAGCTAGCACACTTTGTGGATAGAGATTTAAACTAGATTGGTAAGAGACTAAATCAGCTCTGCCAGTGATGAACAATGGGATGGTGTGACAAAACTTAGGGAACAAGCACTAATGGGATCCTTGCAGCAGCTTCAGGAGGTGCTAGCTACAATGCAGCACACCTGAGATGTTTCTACACCCATGCATGCAGCATGAGGAATAAACAAGAAGAGCCAGACCCAGCCCCAGAGATTTGACAGCACTGACGTAAGTGAAACATGGGATAAGACCAGTGACTGGAGCACCCTGCGGGATGGTTACAGGCTCTCTGGGAGGGACAGGCAGCAAGAAGAGCTGGAGGCGTGGCACTGTACATCACAGAAGGGAATGTACAGAGTTCACAGTCAGCAGTGGCACAACTGAGAGCCTCTAGGTAAGAATCAAGGGGGAAAAATTAATTGAGATGTCATCTTAGGAGTCTACTACAGCCCTCCTAGCCAGGACAATGATGCAAATGAATCACTTCTTTGAGGAACTAAGGGATACTTGCAGGTCAACTGCCCTTGTCGTTCTGGAGGACTTCAACTTGCCAGAAATCAAATGGGAGCATCACATAGCTGGTACAACGTGGGCAAGGGAATCAGTGAGTAAAGTCACCTGGGAAAAACCTTTTTGTAAGTTCTGGGGTCTGTCAGTGCCGGTCACTTTTTAACCATGACCACCTAAGGGCACAAAAGCAGGCAATTCACAAATAATGGAAGTCAAGCAGGTGAGGCAGAAGGCCAGTTTGGCTGAACATAGATTTTTTGGAAATACGGAGAAAATGGAAGGTGGGTGCCCAGGGGAAACAAGGTCAGATGACACAGGAAGAATGCAGCAATGCTGTTCAACACTGTAGGGAAAAAAAATTGTACAGCCAAAGCTCAGCTGGAGTTGAAACTGGACAGAATAGTGGGAGCAATAAAAAAGGGGATTTTTTTCAAACATATTAATTACATAAAAGCAGGTAGGAATAACATTGGCCTATTACAGGATGAGGATGGTCACCTCACAAACACAGACATGGATAAATCCAAGGTGTTTAATGCATTCTTTCCCTTCATCTTCAATATTTGCTAAACTGGAAGGCCATGATTCCAAGAATGATAAAATCCCAGTTGGCCCTGAACATGTGTGGGATCTGCTGCTTGAGATGGATCCCTATAAATCTATGGGGCTTGATGGGATTAATCAAAGAGTTAGCTCATGTCATCACAAAGCCTCTCTCAGTGATTTTTGAGTAGTCTTGGGATTCTGGAGAGATGCCAGCTGACTGGATACTGGGCAATAGGTCTTGAATTTCAATGCAGGGATGCTCTCACACAGAAAGAAACCACAGACCTGTCAATCTCACGTTAGTGTCCAGTACAAGCATAAAGATTATTCTGGGAGGTATTGAAAAATACCTGGAGGACAACAAAGTCATCAGTCATAGCCAGCATGGCTTCATGAGGGGAAGCCCTGCTTGCCAAATCTGGTCTTTTATGACAGGGTAGCAAGTCTAGTTGATCTAGGAAAGCCCCTTGATACAACCTTTTTGAACCTCAGCAAAGCTTTTGATGCTGTCTCTCACAGGATCGATCCTTCTGGACAAAATGCCCAGCCCACAGCTGGATACAAACACCATGTGATGGGTGAGCAGGTGGCTCATGGGTCAGGCACAAGGGGTTACAGTGAATGGGGTGACATCAGACTGGGGACCTGTCATTAGTGGGGTTCCACAGGGCCCTCTGCTCTTCAACATTTTCATAAATTACTTGGATGGGATGCCTTTTTCAACCTAGAAATGAAACAACACACTTTTGAGATTGTATCAGCATAGGAATTAATATAAAAGTGAATCTTTACTGAAGGCCTCGAGAGGCAGTCATGGAAAAATGCCCACAAAAGAGCACTTCCCACAGGGGTGCATACAGTTTTATAAGTTTGGTACATTAGCTTACTTGACAAAAAAAGCACCAATTAAGACCAGTAGTGGTGATGCAACTCCTACCCAGTCCAAGCCCTTTCTAAATTCTCTCCCCTTAGATAGGACTGAAACTTGTTGATGAAAATGTGTTTGAAGAGCTGTTTTTTGGCCTTGGTTTCTAAAGAGAACCAAAATAGGATAGGGGCTTTGGAACATGTTTTGCTTTTCTGTATAGGGAAATGTTGAAGTTAGGCTACAATAAGAAGTTACAAAGCTACATAAATATGTAAAGAAAATACATAGAAGCAAAAAGGTAAAAACCAAAACTTCATCAGATGCAGGACTGGAAGGAATATTAAGTAAATTTGCCAATACCACTAAATTGAGAGCAGCTGTTGATTCCCTTGAGGGCAAAGTGGCCCTGCAGAAAGATCACTACAAATGAGAGAGATGAGCAATCACCAACCATATGAAGATGAAAAAGGGAAAGTTACAGATTCTGTGTACAACCCTGGATATACAGAAAGATTGGGGAATGAGAGGCTGGAGAGCAGAACCGTGGAAAAGGAGCTGGATATTTCAGTCAACAGAAAGTAGAACATGGCTCAGCAGTGCCCTGGCAGCCAGGAGGGCCAACCCTGTCCTGGGGGCATCAGGGACAGCATCACCAGCCAGGCAAGGGAGGGGATTGTCCTGCTCTGCTCTGAGCTGGGGCAGCCTCACCTCCAGTGCTGGGGACTGGTCTGGGCAACAATATAAGAAAGTTTTACAGCTATTAGAGTGTCCAAAGGAAAACCACAAGGATGGTAGGGGGTCTGGAGAGGAAGAATTATAAGGGTGGCTGAGGTATCTTTGCTGAGACCTCATTGCAGTCTGCAACTTCCTCATGAGGGGAGGGAGGCAGGCACTGATCTCTTCTCTCTGTGGTACCAGTGACAAGACCTGAGGGAATGTCCTGGATCTGTGTCAGAGGACGTTTAGGCTCGATATCAGGAATTTTCATGCAGAGCGTGGCTGGGCACTGGAACAGGCTTCCCAGGGAAGTGATTGCAGCACCAAGCCTGAGAGAGTTCAAAAAGTGCTCTCAGGCACACAGTGTGACTCTCAGGGCTGTCCTGTGTACAGCAGAGTTAGACTCTGAGATCCTGATGGGTTCATTTCAACTCAGCATATTCTCTGATTCTACGAATAAATTACACTCATGATAAATACCTGAAATATCACCTTGTTTATTTGACTCCCTTGTAAGAAATTAACTGCAATATACACTATATGCATAGCTTCTTATCTTTTCGTAAGGGGAGCAGTTTCAAATGTATATATCATTTACTTTAAAAATTAATCTATTTTTTAAAATCATCTCTCATGAATTATCAGCCAGTATTAGTGCCAAAACCATGTAGATTCTGGAACTCTAAAGATCCTGGAGGACCTTGCTGGAACCAAATAGTACTTTCAGAATGGTACATTCATATGAAAATGAGGCCATGTTTTAGAACATCTACTTACACTGTCATTTAAGTTTAGACAACTCAGTAAACAACAAATACCACTCTCCCTTCACCCTTCTGTTTCAGGACTTAAGCAAAAAGCACCCCAGCAAACAGGTTTTTTATGTATGTTAATTATCCTTAGAAACAAAAAGCACTCAATACCATGATAGGAACTACCTATTAGGTTTCCATGTTTGAAAAATGTTAATGAAATGAGAAGATTTTTCTGCTTGCATTTTGTGGCTTTGACATTTTACAACTGATGACCAAACTCAAGTTTTGACTGATCTGAAGTCCAGCAAAGAAGACCTTTTTTTCACTGACTTGAACATATTCTCAATTCAAACCTCTGTCCGGTATATACAGCTCAACAAAAAATGATTGCTTTTGGGCTTACTAATGGCTTTTCTGCACTTGGCTTCATCTCCTTGCCATGAATCAAGTTCCAAGTGACAGTAGCATTTTGCAAAAAAAATAAAAAAAAAGAAAAAAGACCTGGCAACTTTTCAGCCTCTCAATTCACTTTCTTTGATAGTCATTTTGCTGCAGGTATAATGAAGAGGGTTTCCCAGATAGCCTACTTCCTTATCTATACAGCCAAAACCCAAATAAATCTCTTCATGTGCATTACAATAGAGGTTGCCTATACAGATTTGTTTATCTTAGCAGCTAGGTTGATAATGCCATTTAAAACTATATATTTTATGAAAATAAATTACAGGCCTAATGAAAACATGGCAGTGCAACAGGTGAAACAATGGAATATATGGAAGCTAAGATGAGCTTTTGAGCTTGGCACTAAGCTAGGCACACTGAATTTCAAGTTATTTTAAAAAATGCACTTTTTAACTGCCATTCATAGTAGCGATCATAAAAAATGGATTTCTTTACAAGAATATTCACTGTAATGAAGAACAGTACTTAGTCAAGTTAGACAGGCTACAAAAATATGGCTATAATGTTCCAATACAATTTTTTTTGAAAGGCTGGGAGAATGAATGAGCACAGAAAGAACAAGATGATTTTATGGTCTGAAGAACTTGTGCTGATTGAAAACCAAGGGATTTGTGAAGCTAAAATTTTTAGCATTCTTATTGAAATACTCTTTGTTCTAATCAATGTCAAATAAAGAATATTTATTATAATTTAGTATTATATAATATATAATATCTAAATATTATAATTGAAAACAGAATAGAATGTTTCATTTAGAAGTGATCTCCAATGATACAACTGCCCAACCACTTCAGGGCTGACCTAAAGCTGAAGTATTAATGGCATTTCCAAATGCCTCATAAACACTGACAGGCACCTCTCTAGGAAGCCTGTTCCACTGTCTTGTTAAATAAATACATTCTGAAGTTCAGGTTCAGCCTGCATCTCCCTAGATGTCACTTAGAACCATTCACACGCATCTTATCACTAGATATTAGAGATGCACCAGCACCTCCCTCTTGCTTCTCATCTTGCAAAGCTGCAGAGAGTCTTAGCCTCCTTTCCTTAAACTATGTCAGCCCAAAGTCCTTAGCTGCTCTTTAGAGGACAGGGCTTCAAGTCCTTTCCCCAGCTTTGTTGCCCTGCTCTAAAGGCATTCAAAGACCTTAATATCTTTTATAAATTGTAGGGCGCAGCACTGCACCCAGCACTCAGGGTGAGGCCACACTAATGCTGAGTACAGTGGGACAATCACCTCTTTGGACTGGCTGGTGATATTGTGTCTGATGTACCCTAGGCTGAAGGGTTGACTCAACACTGAGTTTAGCATCAACCAACAGACCCAGATCCCTTTCTGAAAACCTGGTATTCAGGCACTCCTCCCCCAATGAGATCTTGTGCTCTAGATGAAGAATTTGGCATTTGAACTTCAATTTTGTCTCATTAATCTTTGTCTAGTGTTTTAATTCATCTGGAAAAATCAGCAAGGTCATGATGCAAGGTCAACAGTACCTCCCAGTTTTGTACCATCAGCAAACTTGCTGATACAAAATGGTGAATTCTCCTCCTATATGCAGATAATGAATAGTATTTTGAACAGGACAGACCCTAAAACAGAACCATGAGGAACACCCCTGGTAAGTGGCTGCCAGACAGATATAGCCCCACTTATCACAATCCCTTCAGCTCTGACATTCAGTCAGTTCTTCACCCACAGCATTGTGAACCCTCTCATCCCACAACTGGGCATTTTCCAGAAGGATGCTGTGAGGGACAGCCTTATGGGAATCCAGAAAAACCCCACCCACCTTGCCATTATCCACTTGGAGGATATCATAGATGGATATTAAATTAAGTAAACAGTGCCTTTTTTAATCACCTTCGTGAACCAATGTTTACTGCACTGTTCTTTAAATGACTTCCAAAAGTACTTAGCATAATCTTCTCCAGGAACTGAGGCTAGAACTATCATGTTTGTAGTTTCCTGGGTCTTCCTGCACACCCTTAATGTAAATGGAATAATATTGGCTAGTTTCCAGGCAGCAGGGACCTTTCCAGACTTCCAAGACCTTTGGTAGATGATGCAAAGAGGCCATGTAGTAACAATAATAAAAATAATTCAGTTAATAACAGTAGTTCACATACTCATTGTTGCTATACCCTGAAATACATAGACATTTTGAAAGACCAGTGTCACAAGCCAAGATTCAGGTGTACCAAATGTCCTAATGAAAAACCTGTCTCTAATCAGTGCTTTTTGACTGTATCTGACTGAAAAGTTTACTGAAATATTTCCACTTGAAGAATTACGTCATTATTCTGTTTTGCTGCTGTCATATTAAGAACACACTGACATTGTAGGTCACAAGATGCATTCAATATACACAAAAATGCTAAAATGCTAGTATTACTATCTAACATCTTACCTCACATTAGATTCTTTGTAACAGTAAATAATTTTAATAAAATAGTTAAAATCACTATGGACATAAGACACAATTTGGCATGTTTCATTCATTTGTAAGTGAAGAAATTTCACTTGCTACTAAAGTAGCAAGATGCTATTTATTGCATCTGTAGCACATTAGTTTAAAGCAAGTACTGAAAATACTTTAAGTTATATATATATATTACACCACCATTTTATATCCTGTCTAAGCCTTAGAGCATTCATAAGTTTCTCCTTCCCAGAAGAGATACTTAAATCACAGTTCTTTCAACCTGCTGCCACACTAATGTAACAAAGCCTCCTTTCCTTTGTGGAATCATCTGAAATACTGCTTCAGAACTGTTTCATTTCTAGTCCTAATAAACAGAGTATTTTTGTTTTGTCAAGGTCTACTGAGTTTCATCTTCCTTTTCAAGTCTGTATGTTTGCCAAAAATATTTTGAGTACTTCAGTATGTGTTCTTCATTTTAGTTTTTGCTTCCTGTGTCAAATCCTTGAAAACTTAGGAATTATAGTAATAGATACTATTTTATTACCTATTACCAGGCTAAGCAAGCTGAAGTATTGCAGAAGCTTTCTCTGACTTCAAAATTACTTTTTCAGATATACATGTGTAAAAACATTCTTACTGGGCATTTTCTGTATTTGAAGATTAGCACTCAATATATTGAAATGTATTTAATTTCACTGTCAGCTCAGTACACTAGTGAAAAACACATCCTACATTTGAGGAAACATTTCTGTCACCCTAATGGTACACTCGATACAACATGAGTGTTCACAGAAATGGCTAGCATGGAAAAACAAAGACAAGCCTACTCTAGTAATAAATGACTTTTTCTAGTAATTGCCTTTGTTTTCTTATGTTATACTAGGCATCTCATATGAAGATTTGCTGTGATAACAACTAAATTGAAACTACCAAGTGGCTCAAACCACTAGGTTCCTTACAGATACAATGACACTGTTAGGGGTTGAGGAACTAATCACCATATCATCTCCTTAAGCAGATATTCCCTAGCATTACATTGCTTTTTAAAAACAATATGAAATAATGACATGAAAAAAAAATCCCTAGAATTATTTTGTCTGGACTTTTGTGCTGTGCAACTTTAACCATTACATTGCTAATTAATATCACAAGAGTCTGTTAAGTGAGTGGACACGGAGACATATAAAATGCATCCAAAACTGATGCCACAGATTATACAAACAACAGGAAACATGGCATTTGATTAACTGCATTGGATTTCATTATTCCATTGGCTTCACTCGAGTCAGAAGGTTTAGGCCACTGAGCAATGAAACCCTGCACAATCTTAACATCTGACACTGAGCCAACAGCACTCTTCACAAGGCCAAAGGCCTTAAATCCATGCATAACGACTAAACCAAGGAAAAGTTATGGTATTCTAAGAATTCTTGGTGTATGAAAAAATATTTTGCACTTTTTCTTTTAGCTAACTAAAAAGACAAATGGCCCACCATTTTCTAAGTAGATAAAAAAGAACCAGAATGAAAACTTGAATGACAATTTTATTTAAATTATATTATATCCAGGCAGATCAGCTAACAGTTTTATACATAGTAATGCTCCACCATTTCTTGTAAAGATAATTTTTAATATCACATCCATATGCCGCTTCTATCTGGGTCTTTAAAGAACCAGATCAAAATGGTTCCCTATTGTATATAGCAGGTCATGGATCTTATGTTAGAATATTTCATGTTTTAGTTCTGATCTTACATCACCTAATACTGATTCTGCTGGTAGGAGAAATATTACTCCTCCCCCTACTATTTCTTTTTCCATTGTTATTACTATCATTTGCTTTGGACAGATTTTTGTGTATGTAAGGATGACCATCTGTAAAAAAGGACTGAAACATCATAGGTATCAATCAATGGGGGAAAAAAGTATAAAACAAATGCGTTTTAAAGTTTATCTGCTCTACATGGCTTAATTTGCATTTTACAAGCAGCCAGCATATACTCACTGCAGCTATGAAAAATGCCTATAATTCTGTATGCAGTCATTAGATAGCAGAATGGGAATACCTAAATGGGGGTCCTGCTAAAATTAGTCACTTAGCTGTTGTCTGAGAGTATTTAACAGGTGTACATTCTTAGCCAAAACTGTCAGTGAAGAATTCTTTCAAGCTTAACAGAGCTGCTCTGCTTTTGTCCAGCATTATTTCAGTTTCTCTTCTTAGATCACAACTGCGAGACATCTTTTTATGAACTATCAATCATAAGTTTGTTTTCTTTCATGGATGTAAGTACATGTAATAAGTATGCATATGATATAGTCTTGCTATATTACTGATTTGAAGCCAATGTTTGTCTCTTAGGAACATCACATTGCCGCAAAAAGGTATGGAATAAATGATTTTCTACTACTGTCAATATTTCATAAATTAAAATTAATCCCATGCACAAGTATGTGAAACAGAACTGGGAAACTTTACAACATTTTAGCACTGGATGAAATTCAGTGACTTTCAGTGACATTGAGTACTGGAAGTAAGCAAAATAAACCTTTGCAAAGACATGACAGGTGGTAATGAGCAGTAGGAAAACTTTCTCCATATATGTTGATCTAGCAAATACAACTGAACAATCAGTCATCTTAAAAGAATATGTAGGATGACAAAGAGCTGAATTAAATGTCACCAGTAAAAAAAATATAGGGAAAAAGTTATGACAGATTTCTCAAAAAAATCTGTTATCTGTGGATACCTTCTTATGACATCTTTAAAAATCTTACATCAGATGGCTCTTGATTTTCTTGATTTTCTAAAGTAACTTACCTCTGAAAGTTTTGACAAGAGAAATTTACAATGATAATTAAGAAATCTGGGACTGTTGTTTTATTATTTTTCTAAAGCAACGTCTCTGCTTGTTGCAAGAAGGTTTCTAATGTACAGCTTTAAATTCATGACTGTAGTAGGTTATTTATAACATAATGGCATGTAAGAGAAGGGAAGATCTGTAAAATTCAAACTAAGGAAAAAAAGTAACCAAAAGATTCTGTGATTGAAAAAATGTATTTGATATATTTTGCATATAGAAACATGAGTGAAAATATTAAAAAAGTATTAGCCATAAAAGAAACTAGATGAGGCACTTGCCAGAAACTTCTTAAAATACTTATAGCAGTTATTCAATCATTTTCATATACATTAAATTTGTACAACATCGTTTTTAGAAGAACTACACAAAAGACAACAATAGATACCTGTTAAATCTTTCACAGTCAAATGCATATACTTAAAAGCTGAACTCAATACCCTGCATCACATATTTACAGTGGTAGACTCCTGATTGTTATAAAATTTATAAGGTGTAGTACTTTCTAAACCACTACCATGTACATGCTTGCCAGTAACAGAATTTAAACATACAATACCTTTTAAGTCAGCTGTGAGACATGTATTTCATTATTCTTTTGTGTCCTTTTCTAGCTACTAGTTAAATGTCATCCCGTCATCTTTAAAAAGATCAATAAGTTATTAAGGATTTAAAACTGCACTGCATGGAAGGTTAATATTTATTTGCCAAAAAATAGTATTTGCATGTCCAAAGAAAACATTTCAAAATAGTTTATTATAACATTACAGATAAATATTTCTAATTCTGTATGGTTTCATAAGCCATTCCAAGAAATCTACATGACATTCTGTAACTGTCTGTAAGGGTTTTTTAAGTTAAAACTGTATTGGCTACCTCTCCTTTTGTTTCACTATTTCACAAAATCCCATTGTGTGATTTTCAAGCAGCTGTGCTTCATTTCTTAATCCTCCCTGCACAGCTACCCAGGAGAGGCTTTATAACATGAAATGTTTAAGTAGCATTTTCTCAGCTGGAACGACAGTGTTCCTCTTCAAAAGAGGCTTAATAAAAACAGGACTGTAATGAACATGCTAGCTCTGGTCACAAGGTGCCACACATTGCAAGACCACTGAAAATTTAGTAAGTTTTGAGGAATGATATTCCTTTTTCTTCAAAAATCTTATCATGCAATATATGATTGAGATAAATGTCCTTCCAGTGTCTTAAGCTCATGCACAGGTATTTTCTTAGTTCCCTTATTTCTCTTCATTCCATTTTCAAAAGTCTGTCTTACTAGCAACAACCTGGCATTAATCACTGGGACTATATAGCAAACAGTTTCAGATAAACACTGGTGTACATCGTTTATACAGTTCCAGCTGGAACACAGGAAATTTCTCCTGCTGTGCAGCTAATATCCAGAATATGTACAGTCCTTCCTCCCATTTGTCTAGAAATGAGAGACATTCCACTGCACATTTTCCAACACTATAGCCGTGCCACTCCATTTATCTAATTTCTATGCCCCCTAAGATAGCTGTCCCAGATGACAGATGACTTCAAAATAGTTCCTTCTCATTTCAGTACTACCATGTAAAGTGAAAATACAGAAATGAGCATATATTACCATTGAATCTATTTAATGAAGCAGCAGAAACAAAAACTGTAACACCTTGGATTCATCATCTCTGATTTGGAATTAGTTTTGGGCCCTTTTTGTTTGGTTGGTTGCTTTTGTCTAGTTTTAATGTTGTTTTTTGTTTTAATGTAGAAATGTTGTGTACTTCTGAGAGTCTCATAGAAGTCTTTCACAATTACTTCAATATCCATGTGTATCAATGGGCAGGGAAACACTATACAGTGTTTAGGGCTTTTTTCAATTTCATTTTATGCAGTGGTGAATGATTGACACTGAATTGATGAGTTTCTAATAATATCAATATGTCAATAATATATCAATAACATCAATAATATCTAA
The DNA here is from genome assembly GCF_963662255.1 of Cinclus cinclus. Classification (NCBI taxonomy): domain Eukaryota; kingdom Metazoa; phylum Chordata; class Aves; order Passeriformes; family Cinclidae; genus Cinclus; species Cinclus cinclus. Next base: position 55,962,263 of record NC_085084.1, on the reverse strand, counting down.
TAATATCACACCCTAGGCACTTCCCATAGAAATTTTATTTCTTTCAGGTTTACATACTGGCTGTGGTGCACCAATGCTGTATGTCAGTATTTTTGTAATGAAGATTATCAATAATCAATAAGAATAAGAGAAAATTGTGTTTCAAGACAAAGAAACCCTGCCTTCTGCATAAATGCCCTGTTGTAGTCTCTCTCTCTACTTTCCAGACAGCAAGGAAAACAGAGCAAACAGAAGCAGCATTAGAATATACATATTGTGTTCTACATACTTACTTAAAACCTGCACAGTTCTGTGCTTTACTCATATACCTTAGCAGTAGTTGAAGCTAAGGCTTCTCGATACCCTCACAGTCTTGACAAAACTTTATAGAGAAATAACAATAAAATAAATTTTCAAAATGAAAAGCAGGATTCCTGAAAATTAAATTAATAGAATTGCTGCTGCTTTCTTTATTAGAAGGAAGCAACTATTTCCTCCTTCCTGAACAGTTTATAGACCAGTATATAACTAGACTGGGGAATATACATTAGAACCCTTATTCAACAACTAGGAAAAATGTTTGATATCCACCACTGACAAGACCTAAAAACAGATTTAAGTGGCTTTAACGTGAAATGAATGGACAGTAAAAGGAAATCTATTTCATCTTTAATGTCTGGGGAGTATAGGAAGTTCCTACATTTTATTGCTTTTTATAGCTTATACTTGGATCACAAAATAGGAAGGGTTGAAAGTTACTGCAGTGGGATCATCACGTCCAACCTCCCTGCTCAAGCATGGTCAACTGAGAACACATTGCACAGGATTGCATCCAGACAGTCCTTGAATATGCCCAGTGAGGGAGACTCCACAACCTCCCTGGGCAATCTGTTGCAGTGCAGTGCAGTTACCTCAACACTAAAGCAGTTTTTCTTCATGTTCAGATGGAACGTCCTGTGCATGACTTTTTCTTCCTGTTACCCTCTTGTCCTTTTGCTTGGCATCAATGAGAAGAGCCTGGTTCATCTTCTTTGCACTTTCAGTTACTCACAAACATTGATAGGATCCCCTTTCAGTCATCTCTTCTCCAGGTGAAAGATTACCATTTCCCTAAGCCTTTCCTCACAAGAGAGATTCTCAAATCCCCTTGTCATCTTTTTAGATCTTTGCTGGACTTGCTCCAGCAGCTGCATGTCTCTCTTGTACTGAGGAGCCCAGAGCTGGACACAGAACTCTGGATATGGCTTTACCAGGGCTGAGTAGAGGGGGAGGATCACCTCCCTCAACCTGCTGGCAATGGTCTTTCTAATGTTCCCCAGGACACCACTGACATTCTTGGCTAGAAAGGCATGTATATCAAGCATCAATACATAAAAGAATCAAAGCACTGTTCCACTCTTATGTTTCTTAGCACAAGCTTTTAAAAAAAAGAAGCTTCAAAATAAATAGTATGGACACCTCTTGCCTGCCTGTCTCTGACAGGCAACTTCCAGACTTCTATTTTCAAGCCTTGTTTCCCTTCAAATTCTATGTTTTCATATGGGTGAATCTGTCCGGGAAAGCAACTAACTTCTTTATATACAGAAAATCAAAAGCAGTTTCCAGTCACCTCAGACATTCATTCTTGGTCCAATATCACCAATACTCTCACAATATTCATCCTAACAAGTGCAAGTTTAGCCTGGAATATTTCCTGATTTACTCTAGCAACAGCAAAAAGGATCCAAGATTTTGTCTCTGGTAAGGTCTTGAAACGTTATCATCTGTAGATGCCCTTTCTGCCCTTCTTCCTTCTCACACTGTAATCTTCTAACACTTAGAAGCTAAAAATCTTTTTATACTCATAGTTCTTTGAGACCCAAATACTAAGAATTGGCCATAGTATAGAAACCTAACAAAACATGGTATATGTAATGCATGGAACTTGTTACGCTACTTGGCCTCAGAAAAACTGACAAATTTAGCTGTAAAGACACAGATATATCAGCAAAAATGTTGCTGTTCCATGCTGCAGAAATTCAAGTCAAATTCAAATTCAGTCAAGCAGGGATCTGTGGAACAAGCAAACAAAATGAATGTTGGTAGACACTTCTGCTCCTGGAATCACCCTGATTTCACTGACATTTCATATTAGGGTTGCAGTACTTGTGGGCTGAATTGTGTGTAAAATCTGATTTCCACCTCTGGGTGACACCTTGCAATAGCACAAAAGCCAGACTGAGTCTATGATAGAACCATTGCAGAACAATTAGAAGAACACATGAAATGTATATAGGCATCTTCTTCCATCCAGAGTCATACACATACCACAGAGATGAGTAAAGCATAAGCAACTACAGATCCAACTCACTCTTTTCTGTTTTGTACTTCATTAAATCTAGTTAATGCCTGTTCACATCTATATTTATTTCTACAGCAGCTATGTGAGGCAGAGGCACTCTTTCCCAAAAAGGCATCATCAATGGAGTGTTTATTCACAATGCTACTGTAGCAAACTCTAAAAGGTGAAGATTTGTCTAACTTTGCCAAGTAGAAGCTTTGCCATAATAGAATTATCTTCCAGGCTAATGCCTTTAGCACTGAATTATGCCATGTCTTGGGAACTAATACAGCAAACCACTGCACTTTTAGCAATTCAAATTTTAACCCCACCAAAACTTCCTAATAATGCCCTGTTTCTCTGCAGGCACCTTGCTTTCTCTGACATTACCCCTTTATCTAAATCCACAGTCACAGTATGTTCATGAGTTCTCATACTCTCATTCCCAGTTTCAGATTAAATCCATAAATCTACTCCTGGGGCAAATATATTTCAACAGTTGCAAAAGCCATATGTATTATGGTTGGATACAATGTTCAATATTTGTATTTCAGTGGTTTTAATTAAAAAAAAATTAAACTTGAAATTTATTTTAACTTCAGAACCAATAATATTTTTTCATTAAACATTTGCACATGCATATCATTATGCATTGCTTTTAAAACAGGATGCAATACTAGTGCTGTCTGAAGTAGGCACTGAGCCACTATAATTGCTCTTACTATCAAGAAAAAATAGGGAGCAAAGCTACATATGCTTTAAAAAATTGATCAATAATCAATAGGACTAGCAAAGAAAGAGACCACATTGTATAGTCAGTCAGGTTTGACACTCAGACACCCCCTCTATCTTTTGCAGCTGCTGTGGTTCTTGGTAGAGAGATATGAGGGCTGTTACTTCTCTACAAAAGCCAAAAAGAGAACTTCAGTTTAGAGCACATTCCTTCAAAACACATGCATGCGCATTTTGTGATCAGTAGTCTTGTAAATACATTACAAGAAACTATGAAGACAAAGAATACTATTTCCACCTGAGTTTCCACACTGTTTTTTTTGCTTTTCCTTGCTCCCCTTCCCAATCTTCCTTTAATTTTCAAAACTTTTAATGGAACATAAAAATGTCATTTTGTTTATTTTCAGCAATGTGGAATCTGTACATAAAAGTGCTCCTATCAGTTAATAAAGGCCAAACCTTCTCTTAGGGAGTTAAGAACATCAATCTACCAATCTTCCTGTTTTCATTGGCTAGACTGGGAAGAATTTTTAAATGATAATATAAGGAACAATCATGGCATTAGAGGTAACAGTTTTAAATACTGAAAATGTTTGCTTACATCAGACTTCCTCTAAGAAAAAAAATATGCATTTCCTTAGGGTTATTATTTGATATATATGCAGATAGTGTTGCTAGTGATCTCCTACATCAATGTCAGGACTGTCTGTAGTGATTAGAACAGATAACAAAATTTTATTTATTTTATTTTTTTTTTTAGTAAAAATCCAGTTTCAGAGAATAACAGGAAAAAAGAAATCTTCTTGTCACACTATATTGCTTGGGATAGAGGATCAAGAAAAAAAAACATACTGCAATTACACATATAACAAATTTTCCTCTAAATTCTGTAAAGCTGTTTAATCATCTTCAGTTCCTATAAACAGGTACCTAATAATTCTGCAAACCTTGTAATGCCATGTAATATCAAAATGCAAGACAGTAATCTTCAGTCATAAAGCCAGCCCTGCAAACAGAACAGTGTGATATTTCATGAAGTGTCTATAAACCCTGTGTCTATTCATATCCAGTATCTTTTCATTTGACAAAAACCAAATGTTCAGGTCGTTTGACTACTAGTATTTTCTCCCCTGGGTATTATCTAGACAGTAGGCTTGGCAGTGCATTAATATGCTCACCCCTGACAGAGTTGAAAAAATTGAATTTTTTCTCTGTTGTTTTCAAAAACTTCTTATTGAAAAAATACAGTTCAGGTGACACATGTTTGAAGAGGAAGAAGTCTTCACCTTTTCTATGATTGTCTCTTGCGGTGGAAATTTTACAGCAGCTTAACCTCATCTAAAAACTCTTCATGCAACTTTTCAAGGACACTGCTAATTGAGCAAATTTCTGATTTGCTGATTGAACAAAGCTAAGGTACTCAGGGCAGCACTAAAATGTGAGTCAAATGCACTCATGAAGTGATTGTCTTGAGTGTAATTGATATAATAACTGTTAAGTGTGGCACTCCTGCTTCACTTATTTCTTCTTTTCTTCACTCTTCTCTGTCATACCCTATATACTCACATTACCATTTTATGGTCAAAAGTCACAAACAGAGTAGTCAAGTATTATGTAAAAAAGTTTATAATGAACAGCATCAGGACTATAGTAAGGTCCATTTGTAAAGAACTGTATTTAACTTTGTCAGAGAGAATCACAACTTTATAACAATGAAGTACTTTGAACTCTATAAAGTGAATTAGTTATGCTTAGAAAGAACTTACCACGTAAAACAGTGAGTCTTGTGGATACACTTATTTCACCAACACTGTTGGAAGCCACACATTCATAAATAGCTTCATCTCGTGGTGTGCGTAGTGGTTGTATTCTGAGAACTGATCCAGATCCATCATCAAACTCTATTACCTATAAAAGGAAACAAAAGCTGTCACAGATGTTGTTACAAATACCTATCCCTCAGCTGATCTGTTCATGAGAAGTGGCCTGTTGGTATCCAGGTCACCAAAGACAGATTCATTTTTCAAATTTATGTACCAGGAAAAACTCCAGTCATATGGGAAAATGCTTAAGTGGCAATACTTGGAACATATATTGCTGTTCAGTGAGTACTCAGTGGCCACTTTAATACAACTTCAAGAAATACAGGACACAAAACTAATGAAGAAACAAACAAAAAACCAACCCAGCAAAAAAGGGCTGTAAGAAAAAAATTCTGTGACTTAATGCTCTCTTATTCTGAAGTTCAACACCAATACCTCTCAATTCCCTTAGCCAAAGTACTCTATCTTCAAGTGACAGCTACATCCATTTTAATTGCTGCCAGCTACATTCCCTCTACTCACAGAGAGCAGTCCCCTCACTCATTTAGCTCCCAAGTTAAAAATTGCAACTTCTCAACCAAACAGGATGACTCAGTTTGTACTTAACCCACAAAATAAGTAAACTTATCCAACAAAGTGGTCATTTACAAGACTAAATAATAAAGCTGAACTTCTAAGATTTCGTTTTAAAATTGCAATAGTCACACAAGAAGAAATAACATTTATATGAGAAAATTCACTGAACAGATCTTATTTCCTTCTTGATCTGCAGTCAGAACCACATAAAATATTGGTGAGTACTGCAATGGTCCATAGGTCCTGGAAAAAAACCTTCTTAATATTTAAGCAATAGCAATAAGCTGTTTAATCTACTTTTAAAAAAATAGATTTAGAAAAATCACTGAGAGATATCAGTATTACATCAGACAAATGACACTTAAAACAAAGGACATTTTTTTATTTTATTTTCCTCTACCAAATAATTAATATCTGCCCATAATCTATATACTCATGCACAAAGTGATTTACATATATGCCTATCTGCACATCTGTTTGTGTCTTTCTGTCTTATTTTCACCCAAGCAACCTACCAGATCTCTGTACATGTTGACAATAAGAGAGATATAAAGTCCAAGATTAGAAACTATGGTAAATATGCCCTGCATCTTGTTATTTTCATTGTAGAAATTGTTCAATTTCTGTTTACTGTTGGGAGAGGTGAAAGTAAGAGAAAAACCTTGGGGTTTTTTTGATACTGAATTTGTTTCATAGCCCATAGCATGTACTACTTTTTCTTGTTCTTTCAGTAAACCCATTGCCTTAAACAAATCTTCACAAGACAAAATACCCACCTGATATCAGCACAATTAAACATATAACTAGAATTCTTGACAAATTGACATTTATGAGGCATAAAAAATTTTCACAGTCTTTAAGCAGTCAGACTGACAATTTACAGATACAAAACAGTGAGCACAGGATCCAAATAGTCACAGAAGTACTTATAAAAGAGTAATTGCTATTGTTTAAACCTGAATGCTGAATAAACATATCTGAACAGACATTGAAAACAATTGCAGCAGATTGGATTGGGCAATACTGCAGACATTAAGTTTCAAGTCTGGTGTCTCAAAAATAAGTATCATAAAAGGGATTTATTTTTCATAAATGATGAGTTCTCCCCTTTCCTGCATATCACAGCTAGTTAATTCCTAACTCTTCCCCATCTACTGAATGAGATTTTATTTTTTTTATGACAGAGATTTTTTAATAAAAGTGCACACAGGGTAGAATGATACCATTTTTGACTTCTATTTTTCCCTTTTCTGTTCCTTTTTAAGTTCCTCTGAGAAGGACTTCTCTGCAAATTAAATCAGATTTTTGTAATTCCTATTATTAGAATTAATTTGAAGGAGAAAAAAAAGATCCTCATTCAGAGTCTGTATCTGCAATATAAATAAAAGCTGAAAGATTAATAGAGAAGACCCTCAAGGTCTTACTGTATATTTTAATTTCAGAAGCAATGCCTAGCTTTCACTGTTATTCTCAATAAGTTGGGAGAATTAGCTGCTGAGCAAGAAATTTCAACAACAATAGTCTTCAAATATATAAACAGTCAAGAGAGAGGAAATAAACTATTTGTTCCCCAGTTGCTACATACATCAAGTTCCAGCAAGAGTTCTGGTTTCATGTGGGGGACAAATAATCATGACAAGATTCATGAAGCCCTGTAGGAGACTGTCCAGGTTTATTAAATTACAGAAAAGTAACCCCCCAGCATCCCTGGGAAAGCATGTGGATAACATGGACCACTAGAGTCCTTTCCAGCTGCATTTACTGTTTAGAGGTATTTATATGAAGACAAGCGTTCAGGTAAAATATTTTAATGTCTTTCATCATTAAGTAACTCAGAAAAATTATACAAAATATTGAGTCAAAAGAATGGGAAAAGAAACCAAACTAAATCGTGGTCCAGCTGAAAATCTCAGACATTTCCTGTTTCCCAAATGTTTCGTATGTCTTTTTTGAATCTCATTTCTACTGTTGTTATTTTCTTATTTAGAGATTCTATGACATGAATTAACAGCCTTACTTTGAACAGGAAGAAAAGCTGCTTGAAATAATGATGATTTGGTATACTCACTTTGTAACTGCTCTGCTCAGTGGACATGATAAAAATTATGTAACACTTGGCAAGTGTCACCTCTTTCTTTGAAATACACTACATCTTACTTGCTTATACTGTTTGTTCAACAATCCACCAAAGGCATTTTTAAACACTTTAAGCTGCTTTTTATAGTTACATTCTAATATTTTTTTATGGAAATAAAACTACTTTATGTTTTGCTTATTCTCCCTATGAACAGGTACAAACGTACCTATAAACCAATATATTTAGGAAATAAACAATGAAATATTGTAGAATAATACACAGTAAACATACACATGCTCAATCTTTCTCTGTTTAGAATTCACTTTGAGTGAAAGCTCTGTGAAGAGGACAAATTGTGTAAAATTTATGATAAAACCTCTATGTTAATCCCTCTAGCCAATTGCAGCTCTACATATGCTCTGTAAAGTGTAAACAGTTTTTGGCATCAGGAGGTAACATTTAAATTAATGATTTTGTTTTTCATGTTGTAGTAAATACACAAGCCAGAAGTTACCATGGTTAATGAGCAAATTCAAATGTCTTTAGATATTTATTGAACCAAAAATCGAGAAAATAAAGCTGGTTTATAGCAGAAATGCATTTCTTCTAAAAATCTAACCTGAAAGCCGAGACCATCAATCTTCACAAATGCTAATACAAATTAGTATAGAGGACTTTAATATTCACTCAGTTGTTAGCAGCTATATGTTACATCATTTGCTCATAAATGCGTGTCACAACTGTTTTATATACAAATCATTAATCTTTGAACAGCTGTTTTTAAGCAAACAGAAGTCTCTTACCTAACACTGAAAACATTTAAGAGACAATTATACATTCTTAGTACCAGTTTTGACCTCTTCTAAAAGCTTTCCCCCATTTTCTGAGTTTTTTCTTCATGTTAAAGGTCAATCCATATTTGACATTAATTATTCTTGCCACTGCCAATAGGGAATAATACTTGTTTTCTTATTTCCCCCAAACAACCAGAATCCTTTGAGCAGATTGTTTTCATTGTTTCCTTTAACTGAAGGCTGTGGGGAGCAACACCTTTCTCTGAGCCTTTTCCTAATTTATTGTCAAGAAAATAATCAAAAGAAAGCAAGTTTTACTTCTCCTCTTCAGCAGCAGGAACTACAGTGCCCCTTTAATCTCTTTCCTCAACAGGGGTAAGGAATTGTGGCAGCAGAAGCAGCCGAAGGCAAGGACTGCTCGATGCGCCTTGTCACAAAAGGAGGTGGTTGGCTCTTGGGACACAGCAGCCACTGCTCAACTAACGTCCCCACCAGCTCCTTGATGAGATAGCAAACTGAACAGAGGCACCACAGACCTCCTCAGACCAACCATGCTATCTTAGAAAACAGCAGAATCTCTTTTCTTTTGATTGGTTCTATGCATAACCAGTTTTCAAAATTAAAAATTTCACGAGACTATTCCTACCAAATTATCCCTGATGGTCAATTCTATTTTGCTAAATCACTGTTAATAAAGAACACACAATGGGATTAAAAACAAGATTGGAATAAAATGTTTTTCAGAGGAACAGAACAATGGACCTAATACCTCAAATCTCTGATTGCTGACTTTCTTTCCTTTTTTGTTCCAGACAATTTTAGGTCTTGGATCTCCTGTGGCTTGACAGATGAATGAAGCAACTCCTCCTGAAACCCCTGTCTGGTCAACGGGAGTTCTTGTAAACTTTGGTGGTGCTGAAACAACAAAAAAGATTGCCCAAATTAATCCAAGTACCAAACATAAATTTTAAAAAGTCACATCAAGATTTCAAAATTTTAAAATAAGGAAATGCTTTGTTTCTCCAGTGATATCATTCACCTGCAAGAGAAAGCATTATTAAAAAACCCTAAAAGGTCAGGAAGGTACTTAGAGATTTTACTTGTGAAATTTGTATTAAAACTGAAATCTGATGGCATTGGAATAGCAAGATCTCACATTATATTTTATCACTGTTATAAATAAAAAATCCAATTTGACTTCTGCTGCAAAATGAGCTCATCAATCAACTGGAATAATATCATGATTCGCTACTTGATGCTATGATCACAGGGTGTCATGAAAACAGGATGCTCCCCTTTGAGACATTAACATCAGTGACATTTAGGGAGAAGCATTTATAATTTTGCATGGTGGAGGTAAATTACTATGTATTAAGAGTCCAGGCAAAAAGGACTCTATCAGAACAGAGATTTATGCCTTGGCACAGTTTTGTGTATAGCTCCTGTCCACTCGCAAATTCTACTATGTCGGAAAGGAGAAGTAAAAAAAGATCCAACTACTGCAACAACAGAAGAGGGAGAAGAAATGGAGAAACAGTTTTGAAAGTATGAAATGCTATTTTAATTCATTATTCCTTTTCCCTTAATTTCTGTTACACCAAGTTGAAACTATTATTTCTCTTGTGGCAAGACAAAATTTTCAAATTTAGAGCAACACAAAACATGAATTTAAATATAAAATATCAAAATCTGTAAGATTACATCTAGAAAGAGAATTAAAATACTGAAAAATTCCTTGAAATCTTCCCATAATTATCTTTTTTAGCAAAAGATTTTCTAAACATACAGTACACCTTCAGATAATGATTTAAATGATATGATGTGAGAAGTCAGGGACAGTAAGTGCTAAGAATCACAGGTCTTCACTATGAAGCCATCCTCCATAGTACTTGCTTTATATCATATGTTGCAATTAATTTTTGTTGTCATCTTCATATATCAGCAGTCAGCTCCTTTAGCTTTCCTACCTCTTCCCTTTTCTTCACTTTCCTCTCTCAGTTCTTAGAGGTATGTACCTGCACTGTGCTGGTTTTCATTTCTACACTGATGTTTTTTAGTTCTGATGTCTAACCCCTTATTCTGCAAAACTGTTCCTTCCATAGATAGCATTTCCTGTCTGCATATTTATTTGAATGTAAGAAACCCAGCAGACTACTGTCATGCACCTATGCAGTCCTGGAAGAAATCCCAAAATAGTTTAGAATGCTGAGATGCCATTTTACAAAATGAAATCAGGGTAATTTTTTTACCCCACTCCTGATGTCAAAAAAGGGTATTTAAAAAAAAAAAAAATATAAGGCTCCTGAAAATCTGCATGCTATTTCTTTAATAGAAATGTCAAGAAAATGTGTTAGTTTTTAACACTTCAGAATGCTCAATGGTTCTAGAAGTATCCATTCTGCTGATTTTCCTGGTAAAAATGTACCTAAACCCAAATGCAAGAGCCCATTCCAGCAAAACAGTGTACCACTACAGCTATGGGGAAATGACAAAATAATTTCTCTGATGTCAAAAACTACCAAAACCATAACAAATAAAACATATTTTAAGTGAAAAAAATAGAAATCCTTTCCCAAGTCACAGGCTTGATGTCTGCACCACAAGAAAAGCAAAAACATATTCTGATTAAGAGCATCTGGGTCTCTTTGAACTGCTCTCTTTGAACCCTTTCTATGTATGTTTTAACTCAGCACTGTGATACATAAAGAGACTTGACTGAATCTGATATACTGACATTTTGTGGCACAAGTTGTAATCATGGGCCACCAAGTGAAAAATGACACTCTGCCATTCTCCTTTATTTATTTATTTTTTTGACATTTTGTGAATTCATTGTTAGAAATCCAGCCACTGAAAGAGAAACATTTCATGAGAAGTCCAACAGCACACAGTAACTACATGTAGTAGCTCACAGGCAGCAAATAGCACACATAGCAATAAATTAAATTAAAAACCTTCCACCGAACTTAATTGCTGTAAGGAGTAAAACCAGTTTTCCAGCAATTTCTTCACATACAACTGTCTAAATCTGGTAAAGTACTATAGCTGCCATGATCCCTTACAAAAACAGTGTACTGGTATCTGCAGAGTGTTACTATCTACATTGTGGAGTTGCAGAAGTAGAACTGAATACTTAACATGGCTCCAGCTACCTGAAAATAGTATTTTTGCCATCTGTGAATTTTTGCTGGGCCAACAATTGGTAAAGCTGTTGTTTGTTAGCCCCGTTGTATTAGAGACATAGTATTAGACACAGAAATCATGGGCAGTTGCATATATTGATGCAATTTTCAACTTGTGCACATTTTTCAAGGAAAACAAGGTTTTAAGGTTGTATATAAAATCCACTTTCTTGTATGATGTAACTAGTATTATCTACATCAGTAAAAAAGCTTCACAGTCCAGTATAGAAGGGAACTGGGGTGATCTTTGTCTTTCACTTAGACCATGACCTAGCTGAAAAAAAATAAGGTATATATCTGGTCAAAGCCTCTTTTTACATAAGCAAGTAATTCTTATAAAAAACATTGCCACAACTATCCTCCAACACATAAATATTGGAAGTAAGCCAGTTATCTTTCAGGTATCAACTGGTATCAGAGAAGATAAATTATTATTATTAGAACATAAATAAATTTATAAAATTATCTACCATGGAAAAAGGCAAGTATTATGCAATCCCTCTTTTTATTACTCAATCAACATGTTCATCATTACATATAAAGCAACCACCATCAGTGAAAGGGTATGTGAAATCATAATACAGCAGAAGCAAAAATGAAAAGTAGTATTTGTTGCCTCTATCTTTATAAAGGTTGCTAATTAAGGTTTGACACAAATTATCTCCACAATTAATGTTGTCAGTTTCTTGACACTGATTGTGACCTAAGCTGCTAGGCACTCTGATAACAAACACAATTAAACTGCACACACAGTTGTGCATATTAACATGAGGGCAATTTTGATTGAGAACTGACAACTAGTTTCGATCTCCCTTAACAACAGCAGTGCATAGTTCAACAAAAGCTCTCCACAGCACAGTTCATTAAGCACAGCAACAATCTATATGGGAACTTTCCAGTGCAATTAAATCTGCCAAAAAAATAAGATGTAATATGTTACCAGCTATGGTACCAGTCTTTCAGCACTTTCGGAACTCTCCTTGATAACACAGATAAAGGCAGTTTAAATAACAGAAGTATAATTAAAGTAAGTGAAACTCACTTAAAATCAGCACTTCACATTTCTTCACTTAAATTCTCTTGAGGGCATAATAAAATTTCTACAGTATTATATTTTAAATGTAGGAACACCCAAGTTTTTCTTGCTTATTTACTAGTGCCTACTCAGATATTCATACTAATAGTGAATTTTGATACCTTGTCAAGCTAAAAAAGAAAAAAAAAAAAAAAACAGAGTGGGAGATCTCTGTAACTTGGACTTTTGGAGAGTACCACGACCTTTGTCATTCAAGCTCTCACAACTCCCACCATCTGCTGCTCGGTATGCACTTGTTGCTGGGACCCTTGAGAAGCAGAAGTGACAATTATTAAACTGCTGCAAATTACACTCTTAATACCTGACAGAAAATTGAATTTATTGCTAGCTCACCTTAAATACACTGAGCTTGCATTTATTTGTTTTAAAGAGATCAACCCCATAGAATTTAGGCTGCTGCTTCAATAAACAGTCACGCTGTCCCCGCAAGGGGCACGCGAACTTCTGAAATAGAGATGGTTTACCACTCTCCAGATAAAAGTGGAGGTTTTTGCACATTATGGCTCCATAAAATATATTTTTAACGTAACACTAAAATAACTCAATTTGATTGGAACATTTGAGTATCTTGGCATGAGCATAAGACATTTCTTTCTTCCTTTCTGCGCCTCCACATTGTCTTTCTAAAGTTTAAGTAGAATTCTGAAAAAGTGAATGGAATTAATTAATTCACATTTCATCATGTTATAGAATTATCCATTTTAAAGCTGCTGTCCTGTTCTCTGTGCTGTGCTTTAAGGATCTGTAATACTTTTTGTCTGGACTCAAAATGTCTGACAAAATACTTTTGAAATTACTACTTCATCCCTCTTCTTTCCACAGCTAGTCCGAACTATTCTTGTGCAGAGACATTTTGATGGACATACTCCTCTAATGAAAAGGTGAATACAAGGATAAAAACTTCACCTTCTTTAAGCTGACAGCTAATAGGATGTTCTGCAGTCCAACTACAGATAGCTCAGCATGTGAACTTACTATGGACATGACATATAGATGATGCAGACCCTCATACGTTTGTTTCTTGATTCTCTGTTTGGGGTGTACAAAAGTTCCTTGTATAAAATAATTCAATTTAGGATTAAACATCATCATATGCCTGAAATATTTTAAAAGTTTACTAGCTCAGCATAAAAATTGCCAAAAATCACATAATACTGTATACTTTGTAAGCATATATTAAGGGTGAATAAAGTCATCAGAAAAAATTAAAAATCCAATGACACTTTTTTCAAATGCCTCATTTGCTCAAAAATTTGCACACATTGAGGCGACTCCTTAAAATCACAGTAACTTCAGTTATAAAGATTCATTTTGTACCAATAGAAGTTTGAAGATGAGAATCACAGCTGTTCCCATGAAAGGTTTTCAGATCAGACTCAGAAATGTCTATTGGTTGAGAGCAGAATAAACAATGTGGTCTGGCACAATCACAAGAATCATTTTTATTTAGCATAGTCTTATTGGTCTAGCAGCATAAAATTTCAGGTTGTATACAACTGGACTCACTCTGAGTAAAAAATTCTGTAGTGATTCTCCCCATGTCAAATTACACACTCAGAAATTTCTGACGCAGCAAAAATCCAAACAAACAGAATTAAGAAATAACAAAAAATATCCCCAACCTAGCAAATGATAAAAAAAAAACCACAAATCAAACCAAACAAACACCTTTATTGATCCCATTTCCCAGTTTTCAATATTCACTGTATTCCAAAGACTTACAAGAAAATGCCATATATTCTAAATCAAAAGGTCATAGACTGCTTCATATTTAATGACAGTAAAGGTGGTGAAGACTGCTGTCAAGATAAAAATGGGAACAAATAGGCAAATGTTGCATGTAATCACAGTCTGATACTGTGTTGATGCATTACAAATTACATGATTTGTAATTATTTGCACATTTCCTCCAGCAGTTAATACATTAAAAAAGTATTACATATATACATAGTACTTAAGAGAAAATTACTTAATAGAAATTTCAAAATGCCCTTATATACAGCATTAGATGCTAAATTACTCCTTAGTAATAATTTGTGACATCAGTTAGACTGATTCTTTTTCCAAGTAATTGTTTCATCTTAATTCTAACCTGCATTTACAGAGGATCTGCACCTGACTATTAAATGCAGTTCAGCCATGCCAATGAAGTCTGGCTGAAAATCTTGATCCATTTGGATCACAGAAATTATTTCTAGGTACAAACAGACATTTCCCAAAAGTCTGGGTAAAGGCAATCAAGCTATTTTACTTTGCAGGCATCACAGCATCCTCTTAAAAACTCAGCCCCTACAAAACCCATAAAATCTTGATAATATAACTGAAACAATACTCATAAAATCCTTCATAATATAATTGAAACACTCATCTCCCCACCTTCTTTCTGCTTCGTGTATTCTTTGAGAAACCAAAGCACTCAGAAAAAGGACTGGTTTTTGAGAAAGGTTTCTGGTTGCTTCTTTGGGGCTGTTTTTCCAATTTAGCAGTCATCTCCAGTTCCCAACCTCCAATCTGCCAGAGCATACCCACCCTACATATTTAGTAAGCAGCACCCCTGCCCCCCGCAAAAAAATATCCCTTGCTGATGTCTCAAGGAAAATATTAAAAGTCAGCCCTATCTTTCATATTTTCAAATTTCTTGCAACGCACAGTGTCAGTGTAGTAGGCTGACCATTAGGTTCATTCTTCCCTGAAATACCATGTCAAA
The DNA here is from genome assembly GCF_963662255.1 of Cinclus cinclus. Taxonomy (NCBI): domain Eukaryota; kingdom Metazoa; phylum Chordata; class Aves; order Passeriformes; family Cinclidae; genus Cinclus; species Cinclus cinclus. The sequence continues at coordinate 55,946,977 of NC_085084.1, read as the reverse complement.
TCACAGACTTACAATTACGACCTCACAATGGTAGGAAAATGTAGGTAGGCTACACTTTCCAAAAGGTCTAATGTTAAAATAGCAAGTACTTAATGTGTATCTCTAAGCTCTACAAACCTTGCAACCAGCTCATTTCATTGTGGATTATGTATGCTTTTTTAGAGACAGACATGATCTGAGCCCTAGGGACAAGGGAAATATATGAACTAACACAGATAGAAGCAGATGTTTATTTGCCAACTAATATCATTCACACACACATGTTAATTTTTAGCTTATAAAAACCGAGAGAAAGAAAAAGGCTTTCACAAATATGAAGAACTAATGTGAGAAACCTGAGAAAAAAGTCTTTTACTAATACTGTCGACCAATGCATTCATATTTGAAGTAGAAAGAAGCTGACAAAGTATTTATTGCTCTTCTTTATCTCTTTAAACTGTTGCAGACAACCTACTAAAAATTTAAGCTAGTTTCATGAAAATATATTAGGACATATAGTGTAAAACTTGGACCAACCATTAACTACTGCCCCATCAGAGCAATACTGTGCTAAGCCTAACAGGAAGCCAGGGCTTACAAGCTATCACAGTCAGACACACAGATGACCAGACTAAAGGAGAAACCTCCCAAGGCCAGGCCTACTCCCACACACGTGCCCCCTTGCCTTCATTCCTCAAGTTGGGTGCACAGCCTTAGCTATTAGTGCTACACACACATTAGCCTAAATACAAAATGCAGCCTTCATTTAAATACCACTACAGAATATAAAAGCGGTACGTTTGCTTCTAAAACTCTCCTGACTTACTCCATGGGTCTATTCAGCTGTTTCTACACAAGAATTCTGTTTTACAGTAGTTTCAAGCAAAGAGAATCAGGATGTTTGGTTCTAGTATTTGACTAACCTGAGCACTGAAAGATGCAGGTACATGACTAACTAATACTAACTATCCAGTAAATGAATAGGAGGACAAGAAGTCTCCCTTTTTTTCAATGTCTATAGGAATTACAGCACAATTAACCCACTGTTCACCATATATTAACCCAGCTGCAGATATGCCTTTAAGTCATAAACCAGCACATGTTCAAATACACAATACAAAACAAAAGCTTGTGTATATACATAGTTTTTATCACAAAAGTATACGTAAAAGCTAGGTGGGACTAAATTTACCTGAGTTAGAAAGAGGACCTTGCCAGTAAATCCAGTACTAAGACTTCTTTCAGCAGCAAATAAAAAGCATGAAGCCTCTTGAATCTAAAAGGTTAGTGACGTGCACCACTTTATCCCCCAGGAATATTACATAACCTTGTCATATTCACTAATTTAACGAAAGGAAATTCTGCTTCAAAGCTCTCTACTGCTTCTTTTTCAAAATTTAATGTCTGCAGACTGCACATGAATTATTTGGTAACTGAGAGCTGACACTCCTTTTCAATGTGCCAAGTAAAAGCAGTGGATTTTAAAATGCCAGGCAAGCTGATCTCTTTCCAGAAGAATTTTGCTCCAAGAGAAAGGTAGGAATAAATGAGACACTGCAAGTTTCAATTAGGGACTAGGAGTATCTGGGTTATGACTAGAGAGATGACCTTTAGAAGTGTTTCAGTCTTACTGAAACCCTCAAAATATAGGCACCAAAAGGAGGAAGCATAAAATTGGGGCACTGTAACAATGAAGTGAAACTTCCACTCATATTTTATTTATCTAAAAACAACAAAATGCATACCCTGCCATTTATACATAGGGCAAACTGACTGTGAAAGCAAAATCAACTATCTAGTAATAATACTGACTCTACATACTAATATGATTCAGTGCTAATGCTTGACAAGGTATCCACATAAACAAATTCTCATATTTCCTATTCAAGCAGACATATGCTTGTGTCTAATCAAATCTCGCAGCCCATATGAACATATGCAATATGGGGCATTAAGGGGTTCAAGATGAGTTTCTACTAGCAGAACAGCATTAGGAGATGACATGACTTGACAAAAACATAATTTATTGAGCAAAACTGGTAAAAAGAAGACAGTATCATTAAGGCTGCTATAAAATAATAATAATAATTTTAAAACTTAGAGACTTCTAAGTTAGGCCTGTTTCATCCCAAAACTTGATCGGCACCTCCCTCTATTAATTATAAACCAACATTTACCATTTACCTACAAGAATCAATTATATGAAACTTGAATTAGATGTCCAGCCAAGTAGACAGAATACATACTCCTCTTACCAGCAAGCCCTGTGAGCTATGCAATGCAGCCCACCTTCAGCTGTACTGTAAGACAGGTTTGCATGGCCTGTAGGATGATGCATTGCTGATGCATAAGCAGACATTCATAAACTAGGTCAGAAAACTGTTTATAGATATTAAAAAAGATTCAGTGACTAAAGGCCCCAGCGGATTGTCCTAGTTCCTTGCCTACAAGTCACTTACAATACATCAGTATGGTTAGCACAGCACAAGCAGCCTGCTCTGGGATATGGCTATGCAGACATAAAAGCACTGATTAGAATGTATTTGCACGGGCAGTATTTTTGATACTGTATATTTTCCGAGTCCTGCTGTGTATAGGTCCTGTTGTAAATACCAACCACATTTTGTTGTCATTAAGGACAATGCACTGCAAAAAATGCAAGAAATACTAGTAAGATGCTCAAAGTTCATCTGCTCCACAAACCTCTACAGGAGCTAAATTGTTCTAAATTGTCTCTAGTGAAGTTATGCCAGCATAGATCTGAAGCATATTAAAGCATGTAAGAATATGAGAACTGAAACCTCATTCAAAGATATGTACAACAGAGGTGTTGACAGATCACAGACTTGATTAAAAAGCAGAAACATTGTCACAGCACAGCTAGTCTGTAGCTGGGCAAATAATTCCTCCATAAATAAGAAACCCAGTCAGGCTAGCCCTAGCTGTATAAACAGGTTCCTGGGTGAAGAAGGACTGGTTGGATTCAAACCGACACAAGGATCCTCAGACAATCTCATTCAGCCCTAAATGCTGTATCAATGTATCATGGCCAGGGCAGGGCTAAGATCTCAACCAGCCACAAGTGTAAGCATGGGAGACGTGAAGCCCCTGTAAAAGGAGGTGTGGAACAGTAAATGAGGCTTTTTGTCACAAGGATCTCTGAGAGTAATGTCCTCTCTGTCTCTGACCAACGACCCTCACATAACAAAGCAGAACAAAAAGAAATGTATCACCACATAAAGGTAAACCTTTAATCACTGGAAGTTAATTTCTGTTTTAATTCTGATATATAATAGCACTTCATACAATGACTTTTATTCTGACACCTATTACCTAAAATCAATGAAAATATAATTATTTGATATCCTGTATATCAGTGCAGCATTGCACTTACTTTACAAGTCTCTTGCAGGGTTAGTCAGGTTATTTCAGTGATTTCAATATAATTTTCAGTGGTTAGAGACACATCTAAGATAATCCCACAGTGCTGTGTCTAGCTTACATCTATTTCATCTATCTCTCAATAAATGTATATTCAATTCTTCTGTCTTTAACATAAATTTATTCTTCTTTTTAAAAGAGATATCAAGAAATCATAACACTACATATAGCTGATATTCAGTCAAGAGCATGCTATTAAAAGGACACTGGACTTTGTAGGAAACAATAAAGCACTTTTTCTTAAAATAAATAAAGAAAACAAATTACATTTGCCCTGCCATAGAGATTTCCATTCTGAAATCTCTATCATAAATGTAAAGCATGATTCATGTCCATCTTCAAAAGAGAAGTAGAAATTACTTTACAACTACTATAAAAATATTTTTTTAGAATTGTGATGCCTTCCTTTTAAAGTCATATCTAAGTAGTGTGGAGAAAACAAATTCACTGAAGTTTATTCTCAAGAGACAGAACTGGAAGCCAAAAAGCACTGAAAGTGGCAGCTGGCTCCTGGACAGAAGGGAGGGCTGACAGCCAAAACTTTGTAATTCTAATCCCATCTCTGTTAATTGCTTACTGTTTAGCTTCAGGCAAATTACTTAACCTCCATGTCTCAATTTACTTAATTCCAGGATTACGCTACTTAGATTATGTTGCAAAACATAGGGAGGAGTATTACAGTTGTTACTGCCACTGTATTTACAAAATTTGAGTAGGGATTTGTGCTCATGCAATGAATGAAATGTTCCAGTTTAAGTCCTATCTACTTACTACACAGGTGACATTTCTATCAGGGCAAAGAAGACAAAAATAAGAAACAAACCACACTCACATCTAAATTGGAAGTGTCCATGGAAATTGGTAGGTATTTGAAAAACTCACTAGTCTGAAAACTGCAGTCCTCTGCATATCATTATTGCAAATTGTTGGTTTAATTAACACTCTTTTCTCTAAGGAAATGAGCTACATTACAGAAGCGTACTGAGTAAGAACTGCTCATTTTGACACTGAGAGGTATATACTTCTATAAATGATAATAAATTATTTCTGCAAAATGTAACATCCTGCATCATAATTCAGACTTAGTGGTATATGATTAATATTGTGTGTGTGTCCATTTAAGTAATATAATTGAATGCTGCAACTAAGGGACCATGCAATTTATAACAGTCACTTAAAATATTAATCTAGATAACAGTAAATATGTATACATATGTTTAGATCTAATACACATGTTCATAAATTAGAGATTCAAGGAAATTGTATTTTCCACATCAAGCTTCAGCAACCTCTTTATAGTATACTTGAAAATGGCTGACTGTTTGCTCGGGAAGAGAAATGAGAACCTTGGTTTGCTTTCAACGAATTCAAATTGCTGTATAGCTGAATCTCAATGGCCTATTCAAAATGCAGAAAATAACAAAGTGATCAATCCATCACTGCCCTCCATCATCAAAGCTACTAACTGCTTAAAGAAAGAATACAAAATATAGAATAAAATCTGTATTGTTGCAAATTTAATTTTTCTCTGATTTTCTCCTTCTGAATTTGAAAATACAACGAGAAATTAACTTCTCACAACAAAATGAAACTACTGACAAAACTTCATATGAGGTTAGCTAACTAAAGCTGGGGATGCAACAGATACAGCAGGTCACCAAACAGAACACAAAATAGCTGGCCTCAAATACCCAAATATAAAATGAATTGGGCTGTGGAAAGACAGGAATAAAAAAACAAGATTAAAAAAGCCTATTTTCATGGGGAAGGGGGAAAAAATTAAAAGCAAAAGAGAAGCAGAAATTAACCAATCAGGACAGAAGTATAACCTAACATAACATGAATCTCAGGTCTACTGAAGTAAAAAATTAAGTAAAAACAAGGTCTTCACATATTACTATAATGCCAGTTAGTCATTCATCTTTAATAGAAAATTAAGAATGTTTGAAAACTTTGATTTTAGCGTGTGTAAAAGTTGCTTGTACTCAAGGGCTGTCTGGAAAGTTGCAATTTAATCTTTATGTTCTTTAACATGCAATGCATCTCATAAAATAATAGTAAAACCTCTTCAATGAATTACTGTATTGTTCATAAATCACAAGAATCAATTACTACATGTATTGTTCCTTCACTGAATGCCTTTAGAAAAGCAGCTTCTGGTTGTTCAATAATTTGGCATCTTACTGTGTCATAAGCTGGCACAAACAACTGGAAAAAATTCTAATTAGTGTTAGCAATAAATATTGAGAAGTTAGACTTTGATGCTTGCTCTTGTAAAACAAATCCTCTTTCAAAAAACTCCAGAAAAAATAAACTATGAAGTTTTTTGGTTTCACAACTCTTAATGCCTCTCTGCAATAGTAACAATATAATATAAACACAATATATAATACCAAAACAAAAGGAAGGTGGGGAGAAGAATTAATATAACATTATTACTGACAGAGAAGAAATCAGCCCACTGAAGCACCAGATGTATTTTTTATGTGTTTGGCCTTAACCCCAGCAACACATTTAATGGTTAAGAATAATAGATTTAAACCACTGTGTGCTTTCTCCCTCCTCAAAAGGCAGCAGTAGAGTAAGCTGATATGAACATGCTTAAGATTTGTATCAGCCTGTAGCATTACAAAACTATATATAAAAGTTTTTTGTTATGATTATCTAATTAGCTGTGGATTGGTATACAGGAATATATCTGCTGGGTAGAGTTAAAAGAAGCATAGTTTTCACTCTTCCCAATGCAGGAGCCTCTCTTGGCCAAGGAACTCCAGCCTGTGACATTCTACCTGATATCAGAACCTACAAACATAACGGTCTAAGCCTGTGTTTTCTGTTTATTTTTAAGGTTATTACTTACTGGATGTAGTAGGTTCTCTGAAGTAGTTCCCTGTTACTAGGACACAAGCAGCAGGAGGTTTCCAACTGTTCCTTCCTAGAGACAGCTATATGCCCAGATATGGAGATACCAAGAATGAGCAAAGTAATACAGTGTATACAGGACCAGGGTTTTAGGGAATTATTTTATGTTATAAATATAAATCCAGAAAAGAGAAATACAAGGAAAAGAACTTGAGGTAGCTTAACTTAAAGAAGACATTCTTCACTTTCTATAGTTAAGAACTGCTGTTTGGTCAAGAAAATTATAATGCTTTCAGAGTAAGGTTACAGACTGCCACTTAAGTAAAAATTATCAGAACTTATAAAGCTGACTGTATGACATAACATAGAAAAGAAAAAAGAAAAAACAAAATTAAAATATGAAAGAATGTTTTTGCATTTGTGAATATAACACTAACATGTATATTTATAGCACCAGGAAAAAAACCCAACACCTTAAATAGTGTCAAATGCATCCCTCACCTTTGAGTTTACCCATACTGCAGTAAATCTTGTAATTACAGTCATATACACATGTTCTAGTCACTTTTAATTAAGGTAAGGCAGTAAAATTAACTGTTAGCCACAGATCCCTAAAGCAGATTTTAAAAAAAATGTAACTACATGGACCTTGCAGACAATCAGGCTTTGCTGTCTGCCTAATGGTTAAGGTAGCCAGTACATATCTACACTGTCACAACTATGCTCAACTTCACAACTGGCACAACTATCCAACAATGAACTTTGAAATTTCTTATAATTTCTCACCAAAAAACCTATACCAATCCATACTTAATTACACACACTAAGCTCTCTTGCTTTCTGCAATCCAAAGATGTTAGTTTTGTCACTATCAAAATGAGGTTTTGTATAGGTGTGTTAATCTTTCCATACTGGTGACCTCCAAGTTCAAATCTTCTGTAGCACTTGAATGTCAAATTTCTTTTTCAACCCACCAGCACATTTTCTTTTTTCAAGTGGAACTGAGTTCTTTATCCGATACGTATCTTGAGCCTCCCCTGTTCCCTCAGATCTGAGAATTTAAGTCCTTTCTGATCGAAGTAAGGGCTTATTTCTTAAGCTTTCTGATCATTTCCTAGTGAATGCTTCCACCATGCCCTCAATTTCTTCCTTATCTTGTTTACAGGTGATTCTTCTGCACCATAGCAAAGGAGTATGAAATTAGTTCAATGGCTAAAGCATTACACTGTTAAAAGGCAGGATCTCTATGACGAAGTAATTTCAATTGCCAAACACTGCAAATTGAAAAAATATTGGATCTTGCACTGTAGAGCCAGAGCCAACTGTCTGCGTCATTGTTATTTGAAAATACTCATGTTCTTCCCCACATTCTGATTCACTGTGACCTTTCAGGACTGACTAAATTAACCTCTTTTCTGAAAGAAATATAAGGACAATGAAAGTCAAGCAGGTATGCGTAGTTTTGTGTAAATGCACAATGAAGAACAGATTAAAAAGTCATACAGTTACCTCCAATGTCCAGACATTTCCAGGAGCAGTTAACTTACTCCCAAGATCAGATGAATGTCTAAAAAGGCCACCATAATTGGCCTTAAGTGAATGATGCAAAAACACCCAGAGTACTGAAATAAATTCCACCCTGGGTATTTCACACAGATGATTAATCTATTATGGATTTGCCTTTCTATTCTTAACTGCTTTTCTAAGAAAGAAGGCATTAGATTTTTAAAATGCTGTGAAAAATACACTAAATTTTGCTTTAGTTTAGAACAGATTAAATACTGGTGCCAAAAAAACCCTGTTGCCTGGCATTCCTAAATTAAGCCGGCCTTTTTGACCATATAGCTAGACTTTGTATGGTCATGAAGTATTAGTACTGCTTTTCAATTCAAAGCACCTTCAAAATTTCTGAAGATTTTTATAGTTACGTTCACAAAATGAAGGTTGTCCAATATATGGCCCAGTGAACATGTATGCCTATAAACACAAGTAGAGATTTTGGAAAACAGCTTTTTTTCTGAACTGCCACATTGCTACCAACTTGACTAGGTCTCTGACATAATAAATTTCTGTAAACAATCATTAGAATTAGGCAATCCTTGAAGACTGGACTGTTTTGAAAATATTCTTTTTGTATTTATTAAGAAAGTCATCTAAGTCATTAATTGTTTAATTCAAGAGATTTTACCCATGACATGTCTCTAATTATGTAAAATTTCCCCTTTCCTGAGGGAAACATGCACAGTATGAACAGGTAAATTGCTTTCTTACACAAGCAGCCTAATTTCTTTACTACTGTAAGCTGGTCGATAATCAGTAGTAACAGTGACACTGCCTAAATTTACGTGAGCTAAAGATTTGGTCTATTATTTTCAGATTCAGATTGAGAAGCGCATGTACAGTACTGCGATCAGGTTATTACTTATATAGCTTCCAAAAATAGAAGTTTTGCAAGCTTAGCTCCTTATGCACTAGATCACTGCTGTTTCAAAGCTGGGTGGATAAAGTGCTACTATTCATACCTCTGCTCAAGCAAAGACTGGCCATATCAAGTAGCCATAACCAAGTCTTATTAGTAAGGCAGCAGTTACCACCTCACTCACATACACACACAAAATACAGGATATATTCCATAGGTTATGAAATAATTATTTGGGTGACAGGCATTCATACTGCATTGCACGGGAAGTTAGTAAGTAAATGGGATGTTTGCTTAGCTTCCTATGAGACAAATACAAACCTGTGTTTCCAGTGAACTGATTCATATTGTGACTGAGTTTTGCAGATAAAAATATAAATATGTTGGAGTCTGTGATAAAAAAAAAATAAATCTTCAAAAGAATTTAAAATTAATTTACTAAAATTCAATACTGGATATTGGTTTTGCTCAGTAAGTATGAGCATGTAATTTCTTCTCATAGAATTACAGATCACCCTAGTTGAAAGTGACTCACAAAAATCATCAACTCCAATTGTGGTCTTGAACTGGATGGTCCCAAGACTCACACCACATGTCTGAGAGCATTGTCCAAACTCTCCTTGAGCTCTGTCAAGCTTGGTGCTGTGGCCACTTCCCTGGGGAGCCTGTTCCAGTGCCCAAACACCCTCTGGGTAAAAAACCTTTTCGTAATATCCAGCCTAAATCTCCCCTGACACAAGTTCATGCTGTTCCCTCAGGTCCTGTCACTGGTCACCAGGGAGAAGAGAATAATTCAGGAATTTTATTCCAGAAGTATGTACACTTCAGCAAGTAGAAAATAGGTATCTATTAATCCTAAACTTTATTCTTATTTCATTAATCCTAGTTACTAATTTATTTTAATTTCTCTTAACCATAACTAATTTCTAGAGTTATATTCATAAGGTAGCAACTACAAGGAGAAGCAAAAGAGATATAAACATTTCAATTTTATATACTGTTTGTTAAGAATACAGCTTTTTTGAATGGCAAGATACAACAGAGGGCAAAGATGGTTTGTAGCAACAAAAGAAAATCTATAATGTTTTTTATGAATTTGGTAAACCTAGGTCTGATCCTACAGCATAAAAAATTTACACTGAAGTAGAAATTCTAACAGCCTGTAGTGAAAGTATTCCCTGTGAAATTATGCAAAGTATGTATCTGTGTGCTCCTATACAAGAATCTCCATATGTGTTGAATACAATTCTTTGTAGCATTTCATCATGCCTCTGTGTTTCAAAAATCCTCATAAATATCCAGGACACACTGGTACTGGCCCCGAAATTTCTCTATTCATTGACTGACATGATCCATTTCTTTAAGGTTTGTTAGTTCTCTTCCTGTAATTTTGGAAGAAATCAAGAAAAATTCCAGTGAAATAAAGCTAATGAGTGGGTAAACAAGGATGAACAGGAAATACATTACAAAGTAATAAATAAATATATTTATTTCTATCAGCATTATTTACTATTTGTAGAACCTTCATAAAATAGGATCTGACTTTGCTACATCCAGCAAAAACAGACAGGATAATTTTCCTGCAAGAATGCTTACAATCTTAATCTTACCCCCTAAAAAGTTTGCAGTCTGCATAAAAGATAAGGTCAGACAGCTGACTATTGCCAAACACAATACATTGAAAATATGAGAGTTTTAGTCTGCAGGAATGGCATTAAAATGAACTCTGCTAACTATCCAACAACTGTTAAGTTTTTAGCAGAGCAAATACAGCTGAAGGGAAGATTAGGAAGTCTCTTTGTGGATAACTTTGGAAAACTAAACTTTTGCTTATCTTTCTTAACAGCCTGCAATGCAGGTTCACGCCAACCTGTAAAATGGCCTCCAAAACAAAACAATTAAGAAAGAAGTCTCTATCTCTGCACCCTGGTTTGTAATTATCGGACCCATTACAGGAGAATGTTCATCAGCTTGACTCACAAGCTCTGCTGCTGACTCAGAGATATTAAAATTACAGAAAATATACTGAAAGGTAATCAGTGATCTCATTTACTAAGAAAAGAGCATGTTCAGCCAAGTGAGAAATTGAGAACTTAAAACAAATACATTGTATGTCTTCAAGTTGTAACCACCAACACAGAATACTTCCTCAATCAGGAAACTGACTCAAATCTCACATTTTGGGGTCGAATTACTCTATATTTTATTTTGCCCACTGAGTGTAACAGGAGTTTTATGTCTTGCTTCAGTTCAGACAATATGGGATCACAGCCAGCAGATACCAAAATGATCAGTCCCATATCAGAACCCAAGAGTAGCTTGTTCAGCATGGAGAAGGTTCTGGGGAGCTCTTATAGCAGCCTTCCAGTATCTAAAGGGGTCTTAAATGAAAGATGGAGAGGTACTTTTACCAAGGGCCTGTAGTGACAGCACAAGGGATAAAGGTTTCATACTAAAAAAAGGGCAAATTTAAATTGGACAAAAGGGAGAAATTCTTTCTGTGAGAGCTGTGAGGCACTGAACCCATCCCTGGAAGTGTTTATGGCCAATGTGAATGGGCCTTTGAGCAATCTGGCCCACATGGAAGGTATCCATGTCCATTGCAAAGGGTCCTGAACTATAAGTCATTCAAAGTCCCTTCACACCTCAACCATTCTATGATTCTTATCTGCTAGAAAGTTTTTCTTACATACTCATCATTCAGATCATCCCAGATTCTGTTTTCTAGTGAAATAAACATCTCAGCCAATACATTAAATCTGCAATTGATAACTTACAGCAGTTGAGACTTCAGTTCTCCTTCTGCTATAAAATATCAATCTATTGTAGTATGTAACGAGAGATTTACATTCTGGAGCTGTAAAAGAGATACAAACAAGCTAAGGTACATAATGATAAATGCCATTGGTTTAATGAATTTGCATTTCTGTACTTCTGTAAGGATAGCAGTCTGCGTCCATACAGACTGACATGCTTCTGAACTTCCGGTTTTTTGCTCAAATAGTAACATATGAAGAATGCCATAAGTTACTATTTTAAAGTTCAAATATTTAATGACTGTTACTGTCCTCCTTCACTACTGAAAAGCCTGTAACATATCATATGGGCGATGTCAAATATTTATTTTGGCTGCAGTTAAACTGTAGTTGCAAAAATCGATCTTGTTCATGAAGACATTGAGTATTTTAAAAAGAGCCATATATGTGACAAATATATGGTCAAACAGCACAGTGGGTGGATCCTGGCCTCATGCCAGGTACAGACCAAAACCTCCATCACTCCCCTCCCTCAGCCTGTAGAGTTGCAAGAAAATACATCAAAAGACATACGGGTCAAGAGAAGGACAGGTGAACTGATCACTCACCAGTTACTGTCACAGACAAATCAGACTCAGAGAAATTAATGTATTTATTATCAATCAAACAGAATCTGTTAATGAGAAATAAATCCAAATATTATAAACACCTTTCCTCCACCTCTCCCTTCTTCCTGGGTTCAACTTCATTTGTGTTTTTCTCCCCCTCCTGCTCTTGAGAAGCACACAGACAAGAACTGGGCTTTGCTCTAATTTCATCACAGCTTGTCTCTGCCAGTCCCTTCTCCTCACCCTCCATCCCTGCTCCAGTGTAGGGTCCCTCCCACAGACTGCGCTCCATGAACCTCTTCAACACAAGTCCTTCCAAGTGCAGTCCTCCAGGAAAAGACTAAGGCAGCACAGAACCCCCACGGGGCAACAGGTTCTGTCAGCAAACCAGCTGCAGCAGGAGCTTCTCACGGGGCTCTTCAGGTTCATCCACCTGCTCCACTGTGGGGTCCTGCATAGGCTGTAGATGGGTGTCTGCTTCATCACGGGCTGCAGGGGCACAGCTCATGGGCTGTGAGGAAAGCTGCTCTGCACCTCGTCGCCCTCCTTCCCCACTGATCTGGGTGTCTGCAGGGCTGTTTCTCTCACATATTCCCTCCCACTCTCCACACTTTTCTGGCTGCGATTGCCCCAGCATGGCAACCTCCTTCCCCTTCCTTAATCTGCTGTCCCAAAGGCACTACCACCATTGCTGATGGGCTTGGCTTTGGCCACTGGCAGGTCCATCTTGCTACCATCTGGCATTGGCTTTGTTGGGGAAAACTTCAAACAGATTCTCACAGATGCCACCTCTGTGGGCCCCTTCTACCAAAAACTTTACCTAGTACAAGTAGTGGCTAATTTCTAATTTCTGCTTAAAAACCTGCCTGTCTCTGTACTCTACAGCAGTGTCATCTTTCCAGACCTTCCTAAACTTCTGCTTTCCACAATTCCCTGATTTATTCAGAGTAAAACTTCAATACAGAATGAAAGATGCAAAGGGCTTACAGCAAAGAGCCTGAGCCTGAAGCCTGGCAGATGGCCAGGCAAGGAAAGCCTGTGTAATTGTATTATCTTACCCATATAGGGAAATAGAAAGCGACAAGAATATATTTGATTCTAGCATTTCCCACTAAGTAAAAACACAGAAATCTTCACCAAGAGGGTTTTTAATCCCTTTTAGAAAAAAAGAACTCTGCAGTATAACATGTATTTCTGCACATTTCAAGTCATCCACACACTTCCACTGATAAGTAGGAGCAGCAATGTAAAGCAACTTGTAATCACTAAAGCTAGTATATCTGCCTGCAAATAGAAGAGAGACAACCACTATTCTACCCAGTTTAGAGCCTACCTCTTGTAAAACAAAAAAATCCTTGATCCCATGAAAACTGGATTAATTCTCAGGCTATGCAGAAGAAAACTTTCACTGTTTTTCTCCGCATTGGTTTCTCCTTTCACAGCTTCTGTCATCCTTACTATATCTACCAAGACTGTGTCTCAAACAATCCTCAGATCTTGCTTCTCATTTGTCTTGAGTCTAAATCAGAGATTTTCTGCTCATTCCTATATCTTGCTACAAACCATTCCACCCCATCTTTCCACAAATATAGTGTATTTCACTAGGACCATGAGTTTTGCTAACCCAAACCAGCATTTTGAAACTATATGATCAACCATTTCTAATTCATTCGAGTGTTAGCAGTTTTTATCTCATATTTGAGATGCGAGATACAACAATATTAATTCTAGAATACTGTATCCAGAAAGTCACATGTACACCTCTTTTGTTTTTAAGTTTCACCTTTTCTCAAAGGAATAATGACCTCTTCTTAATACTATGACATAATAAACGAGCATAAAGGAAAACTTCCAGACACTGTAAGCAGCAGAGATGCCAGTTATGTAACTAGCTAGCCAAGCCAGGCAAACTATCTCCAGTCTACAGCTTGGTTTTAATTATTACATTCTAACATATTCCTAATCCACTAACTTTAAGCTGTAATGGCGAGAATACATCAGACAAAGCTGCACCTGACAAGTTCTCTCTTTTTTCTCTACTACTACAACTGCAGTATGGTGTTTAACAGACATTATTTCAACAGCTACTCCAGTTTACTGCTGCACATTTGAAAATGATGCAACGCAACAGCAAGGGACATCTTTCTCATCTACATTCACTGGATAATGTGGATAATGAAAACCTCATGGGTTTCCTTTTTTAAATAAATCTGAATCAGATAGCTGCATCCCTTAAATACAAATAAAATACTATGCCGAGTTATTTATTTTAAGATTCAACTGCTGTATGGCAAACAGCCTGCAAGCCTTTGTCATCTGCATGGCATACAACATTTTCCTGTTAATCTCCATCAAGAGCCTAAGCACAGACTTCAAGCTCTAAGATACAACAAGCAGGATGGATACTCATCTTGGATACCTATTCATAATTTTAAGGAGGAGGCAGATGTCAGAGACAGAAGTTCTACCCAGGCATATCCTGTATAATTTGGATTCTCAGTAATACACCATTTTGCATGGTCTAACTTCTGTCACACAAAGATACTTAATGATGATCAGAAAGAATCACTTCCTCAGCAGTGAAAGGCAACTCCTTGCAACACAGTTTTTCAGCTTCAAAAGAAGTTAAAAGACATCTTTTCACAGATCTCTTTGTCATTAGTTCAGCATTAAACTGAAGAAAATGTTAAGGTGTAAAATACTCTCCATTAAGGCACTGCACATTTACATCATGTAACTTAAGACTCCAGGCCAACCAAATTCCTACTCTATTCTAGTACCTAGTCCTTAAAATGAATCTTAAGCTGTACCTTGCAAAACACAGCAATGTGTAGCCTTTCTATTTTCTCACTGGCAAAAGGGCAGACCATTCACAAAATATGTTAACTTTTTCAGACACACTTCACTTTTTTTTTTCCTCTATGTGAAAGGAATTCACTTCCAAAAAGCAAAATCTAGCATAGTTTCTATTAAGCACAATCAGTTACAAACATTAGGAAATTATCTGATCTCAATTCAGTTATGGAAAAAAAAAAATTAAAACTACTTGAAATTATCCTCTCTCTAACAAGATGGTGCAGCCTTTAAAAAAGCCATAAAAAAGGGGTTTGCATATTCGTATAAAGTGTTTCATATTTTTAGCTGTGCTTTCAACTGCTTTCAACGGAATCACTCCCTTGTCACAATCTATGAAAGAAAAAAGTTTGTAGAACATCATCCTTCTATCTCTCCCATTTCAGTTTTTGTAATTTCACAAAACTAGTAAATGTAACATTACAAAAGCCTTTGAAATAAATAATTATTAAGTCACTTGTAGGTTTTCTGATTTTAGTGAGGTCGTCTCAATGAAGCTTGAAAAATAATTTTATTAGAATGTGGACCCTATAATTAAGCTCCATGAGATTCAAGTAGTTTATGTAATTGACTTTTCATTAAACTTTTCATCATTTGTCACAAAAGCCATAATTACAGTGAAAGCTAATCTGAGTTGCACTCTGATTCCCAAAAAAGGATTTAGCATTACATATGGGTCTTCAGCATTGTCTGGGTAGTTCAACTCCAAAAATCAAAACTTCAGAGATTTTCAGAGATTTTCAGAAATTTTCAGGGATTTTAAAGAAATAAAACCTTTAGCCTTATTTAATATGCACGGTCAAATAACTGTTTTCTGTTAGCACCTGTTTGGTTGTATCATAAAAGGAACATTTGATTTTAAAAGTGTTCATCTGCACAATATGCATAAATTAAAAAAAAAAAAAAAAACAAAACATTGATTTGTCAATATTTATTTTTTAACACAAGCCCAGCAGAAGCTGATACACACTGAAACAGAAGTACTACATGCTCTACCCAAAGTTTTTAAAAATATTTTCCAGGAACTACTGCAAAAATGTATAAACATAAGCATCACACAAAATAGAAGTTTAACAGAAAAGATTAGCAATGCAAATATGCATAGTTTCTAGACTGTGAGGCCCTGATTTCAGTCAAACCAGTATGTTTTTTCTTTGTGTAACTCCACTAACTCTGTGAAGTGCCTCTCTCTACATGTGGTGCAATTCAACATTTGTGACACCTCTTTATCTCCTTATATGATGCTGATCAAAATCACCACAATTATCAAGGGAACTGAAAATTACCTGTTAAACATCCTGAAGCTGTGAAGCCCTGCTCTGGCCTCAGCCATGCGTTATGTTATGTTATGTTATGTTATGTTATGTTATGTTATGTTATGTTATGTTATATGCTATGTTATCCCTCATCTGTGCTTACAGAGCTTACTGCTTCATGGGCGAGTGACAGCCTGCTGTATGTTTTGAAGTTAAGCCTGAGTATTTCAAAGTGCCATGAAATGCTGTGCAGAAATTAGCAAAAATGTAGTCCCTACAACTATTGTTGTGAGCCTAAACTCTTTTCCACTCCTCCACTTGTAAGCTCAAACCTGTAATAAGCTACAGATGATTTAGAGTCAGTATTTCTTAATATCCAATTAGAATTAGAATAAAACCATTAATGGTTCTTTTATAATAGCACTTAGCTTATTAAAACACATAAAAGGTTTCGCTCCCTTGGGCCACTTTTACGGGCCATATATTTAGAGCTGAGAAAACAATACCCACTTGAAGGAGAACAAAACCTAGTTCAAAATGTACACCACTGCATGGTTTCCTATTTAATTTCCCATCTTATTTCTGCAGCTCAAATGTATTAGAAAACCCCATTTTAAGAACTAGAAGGTTTCTATTACCGAGGGATCAAATCCCTTGCAACTTTAGCTGTATTTTAAAACCATCATTATCCTTGGACATAAAGCTCCACCACTACTACCACCTATTAATAAATAAAAACCATTCTGACTGAAGATACATAAGTGCCTATATTAAATAGTTAGAAGACAATTTCATTTTGTTTTGCAATTCATAGTCATTACAAACAGTTTTGCTATTTGGAAAATCATAGGTATCTTATGGAGAAAAAAATAACTTGCCTAGGAAGCAGCTTTGCAAGTCAAACAGTAAATTTATAATATTTCAAAATACTATTTTCAATTTGCAATGTATCTACAGGCACTCCAATATATGTATAACTGCATTATAAAATAAAGGTCGATAATAACTAATCTGAGAGATGCTGAGCTAGCAACTATTGGTATGCTCGGAAAAATGACAATGTGTCATTTCTCCAAATTCAAATTCAGCCATGTAAGTAGGTACTGAACATTACAAATGTCTCATAGTTGCTGACAGTCACCTGTATAAAATCAGTGGATGACTCAAGTAGGTGACTTAATGTAATTTATTTCCACTAAGAAACCAACTACCTTCATTAACCATTTCTGACGCCTATGCAACCAGAGATAAAATGCAACAGGAACCAGTTTTTACAGAACACCTTCCTGAGGCATTGAAATAGACTAAATTTGAAACACTGAATTTCAATCAGAAGGATTATTAATCCCACCACAGTATGATGACAGTAGTAGTTGTCATGGTGCAATAAATAACATACAGGCAAAATTAATTTTCCATGCTGGTAGACTTCAGGAAAGAAAAACATTAGTGCTTAATGGTCTCAAACAAAAATTGCCTTGGGAAGTCTAATGTAAACTAAGAGAAGTTGAAATGAAAAAGGGGAAGATTTGGTGTGGAGTACTATGAAAATAAAACTATATTTCTGTATAATCACATTTTTAGCCAAAAAAACCACCTCCTAACCACTGTTTGCAGCTGCAGAGGTTCTCTCACAGTAAGTTGGGTGCAATGGGAAGGTTCAGCTAGGATTTCTGATACACAAATCTTAGCACAGAATCACACAATCATCAGGGTTGGAAGGCACTCTTCAGATCATCCAGTTCAACCATCAATCATCCAGACCAATCATCTTATTTAGCAAGTAAATTTGACATATGATAAAATGCAGAAAGTAGAGCTTAATTAGCTTCATAAAAAGAAATATTCTTATTATATCAAATATATTTTTATGTTTTGTCAATTCTGATCGAATTCAATTAACTGTAGTTCAAGTAAAACCACATTAACTGCCTTAGTTTTGGTGCACCACTTCAATACACTTAGTATCTTCATGGTTTATTTAGTGCAGAATGTCTTGGTAAACCCATTCCTATCACTAGAGGGTTTTGTTGAGTTTTTTTTTGTTTTGTTTTGCTTTGTTTATTTTATTTTCACATTTACCACCAACAGGCAGAAGAGACAGCAATTAACAATAAATTTCACTAAAATAAAGACAGTGTGAGGATTTCAGTGCAAATAAAAAATGTCAGAGACCTCTTGGTACTGTGTATTTCTTGGTACACACAGCTGTAACTTCTATTCATAAAACACAGACTATCTTTGTTTTACACAGAATAACAGAATTGCTGTGAACATTAATTAATGTAACAGTACTGATTCATAACATTACTTGATTACTGCCTGATAATAGGAATGAGCTTTTGCCACTTCTGTGATCAAGCCCTACTGTTTTAATGTTTTTAATAAAACTTACTTGATTTGTATTTTACTTAAAAAAATTTAGGATCAAGACAGGATGGGACAAATTCAGCACACAATCAGAATTAAAAACTCTAAGAAGGTATGATCAAAAATGTGTGATTTTAATGAAGAGCACCTGAGCCCTGTAGAATCAATACTGTGTATGCAATACTGCATGCCAGTAAAACAAAATATGAACTTCACTTTAAAAGTAGGAACCTACTGTTACTTTTAACCTTTATCTACAATCTCTATTAAGTGCATTTCCTTTTCAAGTAAGTTGGTTGACCCACCTGAGAATAAATAAACATAATCTTGAAATTAAATAGTCAATGGACAATAACTAATTTAAATCTAAAAAAAAAATAGAAACCGAGAAAAGTAATATTATGAT
Source organism: Cinclus cinclus (assembly GCF_963662255.1). NCBI lineage: Eukaryota > Metazoa > Chordata > Aves > Passeriformes > Cinclidae > Cinclus > Cinclus cinclus. The sequence continues at coordinate 55,928,027 of NC_085084.1, read as the reverse complement.
GCTACCCCTCATGGGACTGCAGCTTCATTACAATCAAGAGTGTGTCTGCTTTGTCCTTGTTATGCTCTCCTTTCATGCATGCTGAGCTTTCCTTGCTCACTGCATTAATCACTGACCACAGCTGGTGTGATTTTCTGCGGTTCTGTTAAGAATATCACAGACTATTCAAAATTCTAGAAGTAAAACAGTATTTATGAATTAACTAGAGTTTAATAACACACTACAAATCCTTGCAAAGTCTTCGGCTTAAATTCCAATATGCAAAAATGTTATACAATTCCATATACTGTAGATGTATTCTTTTAAGATAATCATTAAAAATAACTGCACTCTTGAACTTACAGTAAGCATCAGTGAAATACTACACACTGAGTTAAAAATGGTATTTTATTATTTCAACAACAATGCTTACCTTAATTTTCTAATTAAGCTTGAGTATTACCATGCATGACTAAATGGGCTTTGGTAAGTTCTGATGCAATTTCTGCTAGAAAAGTCACTAGTTCCTGTGGTAAAAATTTAAATTATGCTTTATTTCCATAGCTTCTTTATGTCTCTGCCAGGCCGCTTATTAAATTAAAAAACAAAACCCCCAACAACAACAACAACAACAACAAATTAAGAAATTGCAAGTAGAGCTTGCAAGAATAAATCTCTCCCTACAAATCCCTCAACCATTATATGCAAACCTACATACAACTAGAACTGTCCACAAACCTTTTCCTTCTTTTTTAAATCTCTCTCATGCCCATAGACAGAAACATAATCAAGTCAAGAATTTCAATACAACTCTTGCCAATAACACAGCTCTAAAAAATACCCATTTAAAGAAGGCACAGAAAGATACTGATGCAACTATACATGATAAATTTGAAAAGGGAATTTAATTACTAGTACATCAATTTTTTCTTATTCTTAAGGATGCTACAAGTTTTCCTTACTATGGACCTAAGGCGGCTCCTTATGAAAGAAAAGTGAACCTCGTGTTCAAAAATTAACATAATTCTTTTCATATATATGTGAAGTGTTTGATCACTAAAATGTTGGGATGGTTATAGCAAGATATTATCATTCTGGTCATAATTTTTGTTTTATATGACTCTGCATTCATTACCACATGCAAATCTAACGCAAGAACCAGTAAAATGAAAGTTTATGCAAACAGAAAAGATTTCTCAAGGAAAAGGATTGATCCTCTTTTTCTCAGCAAAATGAAAAAGTAATTTAATTATCTACATTCTCATATCAACTTGCAACTAATGCATAATGCAATCAATACAGTGATAAAACATGTTTTGTTCATATGTTTACCCACAGTCAGTTTCATCAAAAGAATAATCAAGCATCATGTTCCTTCTTCAAAAATACAGTCTACATAGCCATTAATTCTTAAATAGCACATCTGTTTTAGGGATCTTGGAGGATTTTAACACAATTCAAGCAGTATAAACTCCCATGATGAGACCCAGAAGAAGTATTGTCTTTGTGCTGTTCTGGTACCTTATCCAATGAAGTGTTACACTGCTTTCTATAGAGTTACACGCATTAATTTTCAAGGCACTGTCAGTGCTAGCAGTACAGAGACTGTTGGCCCAGCTACATGGTGGCTCAGTCCTGTGATCCATTTATGGACACTGCTGGGGTCATCAGGGGGACAACCTGATAGTCTCCATCTCCTCTCCCTCACTCTTGTTCCACTAACACCTCAATAAGGTGTTAGCCACCTTAAGCCTCTCACTGAGGCTTAAGTCTCATTAGCCTTCTCTATCCCATGACTCCAAGTACGGGCAACCCACCATCTCACCACACCCAACACTGCTGGAAAGCTCACCACACTTCACAATACAGCCCAACAAAGCACAGCTTTCTGGAAGTGTTATGGAGGTGATTGAAAGTCATGGACAACTCACCAGCCAATATTTGCTTCTCCGGATTTTAAACAGGACACATGCTTGCCAGACAAACCTGAGTCTTTATTACAAGTAAGGGATCTTTCACTGAACCTGTTCTAACCTTAGGCACTGGGAAAAGCTTGGAGATATGCCAAGCACTGGTAATCATTATCTACTTTCAACTGAGAAATTTCACATATGCATATAAACAAATAGAAAAATTGGTATATCTCAGATGAAACAAAAAAGGGAGGGAGGACGTGAAACATAAAGAAAATGTACAAACAAGAGAGATAAAAACTCCTCACAGTCTCCAGGATAAACAATAATTACTTCTCTCTAGTATGGGCTTTTCCTACATCCCACCAAAAAACACTACCCATTGCATCAGTGACAGTACTGGGATTGAGTAGTCAGTGTTAAAATATTAAGTAACTTCAATAGGGATGTGTGGTACCTTGAGGAGAAAACAGAACTACCTACAAACCTCTTCTGTCGAAAGAAAAATTATGAAAATATTACTTTAGAAATACTGTGAAACTTCATAAGCAGATGCTTTGGACTGCTTGAGCCAGGTCAGAAGTCCCTCAGGAATTCAAGCATCTGGGCAGCACTTAAGGCACTGAGTACTAGATGACCTAGAGTCATTTTAAGATCCCTCTCACATGTTGGAATTGAATGGTAATGGATGCATGGAACAACTGCTCCTTCCTTGACTCCATAGGCAGATCCCTTTTTGTTTAATGCCATGATCTTTCCTCAGATACATGAGAAATCATTTCTGGAAGAGAATTACTTACAGCTGGTAAACATATGAGTAAAAAGATGAGAATTGTGTAAAGAATACTACAGTTGTGATTTCAAGTCAGTTGCTCCTTTCCTTGTTTGATCTAATGAAAACTGACACAACTCCAAGAGTGACTGATTTTAGCTGAACTAGAAGATATTTACAATGAGGCTGAGACCTTAAAACATTGACAGAGTTTTATCAGTTACAGAACGTTTCTCTCTCTTCATGGAAGTACTGAGTCCCAGCATCAGAATGCCCAGCAATTTTACTGTAAATAAAATCTGCAATATTCCCTAGGACTCCCTAGGACTTTGATTAGAATTTTTGAATTTGTTTTAGTCAATTATTCACTGGTTTACCTAAAAAGAAGTACTTTAAAAAAGTGCTTTACATTCTAGTTTATACTTCATATTTAGACTGTGTTTTGATTCAAGGCTTAGAAACTGCAGCTATATTGAAGAGCCCTCATGAATGATAACTTCATTCAGACCATTCAAAAGGAGGGTTTTAATTCTGAGAATTTTCTTTAGTCTGTGAAAAATTCATTTGCATATGTGAAGACTGCCATAAATACTAACTTTTCAACACTAGAAACCCATGCTGCTGAATCAGAAAAAAAAGAATTTTGTATGCTGTAAGCAAACTCTAGGACTAGTTACTCCTCTAGACCTTGATCTTAGTTTCCTTTATTTCAAATACTTCAAAACAACCTCTGCAGCACTTCATAAGATACCAGGCTGAGCACTTAAATGTTACACCTATAACTGAAATTTACAAGACAAAAATTATCTGGAGCAGGAAAGATAAAACAAAGAAATAAAAATGCATGCAATAGGAAGGAGGTGGAAAACATTCCCATTGTGATATGGAAACAGAGCATGTATAATAAAAATATTTTTCATAAGCCTGATAACTGCATCCTCTTATATATTCCTTGACAAAACAGGAAAGGCCTTGAAGCTAAATAAATACAAATAAGCCCTCCATAAAAACACCAGGCCAAAAACTTTGTACTTTGTATAAAAGGGTGTTACAAACACAAAGTAGTCCTAAATGTAGGCTTAGTTTGGGTTGTTTTTTTTTTACAAAGGATAATTTAGATAGGTATAAAGAAAGGATAATACAGGCTGTATAGTGGATTGACTTTACACCAAAAAGACTCAGTAATAACCAAAATGTGACTACAACAATCAAACTCCAAACTGGAGTTTCTCTGAAAACTGGAAATTTTACTTGTACCATGTATATAAAGTTGGTGTTTGGGATATTTTGATTAATTCTTTTTTTTTTATATTGCTTATTAAAAATAGAATCTGGAGGTTAAGCAATAGCTAACCTTCTAATATAGGAATCTTTCTCTATATACGTAATAGAAATGAACTTGCAGCAAGATAGAAGCACCAGAAGCTTGGTTCAACTTACATTTCCAGTAATCAGAGACTGGTTTAAGCTCTGCACATTTTTGTAAACACTAAATTACCTTTTTTTAGGATGAAAAAAATTCCACACACACATACTCACTAACAAATATACACACACATAAAAGCAAAAGGGACAAATTCCAAAATCTGTTTTGGAGAATAGAAATCACTTTTCTAAAATATTTCATGACATTTACAAGAATAATAGTTTTACCTTTGGTATACATTTTTAGAGAAGAATTGGAAATCTTTTTATTTTTAAAATATTTTAGAAGATTTTAAAACCAAGGAAAGAGAATACCTGCAATTAAACATTTCAAGTAATGAAGTACTTCCTGGATCTTTACTTCATATAAATATTATTTATTTACAAGAATGTACAAAAAAGCTTTCAGAATCTATTCCCCAAAATAATTAAAACTCCCTTATTTATTACAAAAACTCTGTAGAGTACACATGAGATTCACTTTGCTCAATCTTCAAGATTAAACTATTTTATGGTAGTCAGCTTTAACTGTCTTCCTGCAAAGAAGAAATCAAAAAAAGGAAGATATAAAGAAGCACCGTTTTAATATAAAATTAAAATTACTGTTTGATGAGATTGATACACTTCATGCAATACACAATGGTTAAAAGCTTGTCATTCTTGAAGATCAAAATGCAAATAATTAGTAAGTAAAGCTAACCACAGTATCACAGAATGGGTACAGTTGGAAGAGGCTGCCATTAGAGTCACCTGGTTCAACCTCCAATCTCAAGCATGATTGTCCCAGAGGACAGAACTGCATTCACACAATTAATACAATATTATATTATATATATATTGGATATATATATACATACATACATATATGTATATATGTATAATATATTAGTATATTGGTATATATAACATAAGTTGAGTCTTAATATTGTTTCCTGAAATTAAAAAAATGCAACAGAAGGAAGAACAGACAAAAAACCTGGGATTGAACATTTCACTCAGAGTTCTTTGAAAGAGCATAGAAATCCTTAGGGAAAATTTTCAATTCTTCATTTGGAAAAAAAACCAAAACAAAACATTGTTTCAGAAAGAAAATGAAGTCTAGTGCTAAAAATATGATTCTTTTTTTTTTTCATTTCCAGGGATTGCAAGAGGCTTGAATGATAGAAATAAGAATGAAGAATATTAGAAAAAGTTCACATTAGAACTATTGGAGAGAACTATAGGAGAGAACTATAGAGCATCTCATGGGACCCAGCCAAAGACATCCCAGGATCTTGAAGGAGAGAATGGCAGACAGAGGCCAAGCCACTCAAGATGATGTTTGAAAAGTTTTCAGAGTAAAATGAAGTCCAGTGACTGAAAAAAAAAAGAAATCTCATGGACTGGCCCATCCATCTCACCTCCATGCTCAGTGAAATTATGAAAAAGGTCTTCCTAGAAGATGTAGCAGGACAAATGAAGGCAGGGAGATAACTGGAGACAGACATGGTTATACCAAGTGCAAATGCCACCAGATTAATTTACTTAAAATAACTGTGTCAGTGGGACACAGGAAGAGCAACTCATGATCTATGCAGATTTCTGTAAGACCTTTGGCACAGTCCACAACATTCTAACCACTAAATTGATCGATGTGTTTGACACATGTACCATCAGAAGAATAAGAAACTGACTAGAAGACAACATCCAAAGACAATGACATCAAGTGGAAGCCACCATGAGGGGGTGAGATACTGCAATAGATTGCCCAGTGAAGTTGTAGATGCCCAATCCCTGGAAGTACTCCAGGCCAAGTTGGACAGGGCTCTGAGAAACCTGATTTAGCTGAAAACATCTCTTCCCATGGCAGAAGGGACTGGACTAGATCATATTTAAAGATTCATTTTAACCTAATCAATCCTGATTCTAATTCTAAGTAATTCTAAGTAATGTCGGTAAATTCCAATTTTACAGTGGTACCACAGAATCACAGAATACCCAGGAAGGGGCCAGTGTGTATTATTGAGTCCAAATTCTGGCCCTGATAAGGACATCCCAACAATCCCATCATGTACCTGAGAGCATTGTCCAAACACTCCTTGGACTCTGTCAGGTTTGTGGCTGTGATCTCTACCTTGGGTAGCCTGCTCCACTGCTCACCCACCCTATGGGGGAAGAACCTTTCCCAAATAACAAGCCTAGATGACTAAAGTAAATGTCTCCTGACATGGCAGCCATAATTCCTGATTCCATATCAGCACAAGCCTTACAGCAGTGCTTCAAATTAAGGGAATATCTCTTACAATTTTCTCCCAAGTCCTGACTGATCTTTTGCCCCTGAGAAGGTGGAGTGACAGAGCAGCTGAGTAGGCACCAGCCAGCCAAGGTTAAGCCACCACATTTAAGCACAGAAATGAAATATACTGAGACTTAAAGTTCATTTCATGTCTAAAAATTAAAATCCAGCTGAAAACCAAATATATAATATAGAATATAGAATATAGAATGCAGAATATAGAATATAATATTTTCCTTTTTATGAATAAGTATTCCATTTTGTGGACAACATTATCATCTACATCTGAACAACAGCGGCCCACTTTTGCCTAATCATTAATGTTATAAGCACTGAAATCTCTTCTGAATACATGCATATGCTATTAAGGAAGCATCTAAACTAATCTTTACATGCACTAGACAAGCATTAATAAATTCCAGAAACTATTCACAAAATTCCAGCTATTGTATAATATATCAACATAATTCTATGATGCATTTAAAGACATTTAACATGAAACACATTTTAATTTCACTGAATTCAGCAGGACTCCTCAGATGCAAATTTACACAACAGATTATATTCACCTGGATGTTACAAGTTGACAAGTACATTCTTTAAAGCTATGCCAAGAATTTCCTACTGATGAAGAGCCTTAGTTTGTAACATTTGTATAAGAAAAATATTTACCAAGTAGGTAGCAAGAAGTAAAGATATTCCTACACTATATCATGTCACAATAGGATTGTCTGATTATTTGTTCTATAATAAAAGCCATTATCACAATGTTGCTAGGAGGATCCAAATGAAGGATTATATTTAATGCAACTGTAGGTCAAATAAGAAAAAAGAAACTTCATGTCATTATATTTTTTAATGCTATATGTAGGGACATAAATACAGTTTATATGTGTATAAACACATACGTATGTGTTACAGATGAGCTTTGACATAAATAATAGACAAAGACACAAATAAAATGCAACCAGGATAAATCAGAACACTGATTGATCAAAGCTGGACTATGCTAAATGAATCTACTCTCTTTGATAAAGCAGATATAGGGGAAAATGATACAACTAATATATATGTATAGAGGCACAGTATTCTTCAGCAAAGCATCATGAAATGGAAATTAATGGTAAAAATAAAAACAAACTATGATTATTTTATGAAACATAAAACATTTAACAAACTATGGTGAACTGAGGTGAAAACTTGGCTGCAGAAAACAGAACTAGCTAATGATATGTGCTAATGGTGATACAAAGTTAAAAGAGATTCCCTGTTGCTATGATGGAAGTTGTTGCCATTATAGAAAAGGATCCAAATACTACATTAGAGAATACTGATCTAGAGTACTCAAACAACTGAAGTAAGAGAAATCACCACTGTAAAAAGCACAAGGCAAACTGCTTAAAGACAACTGCAAAGGGTACATATTACATACATCAAAAATACACACATACATATATATATATAAATTAATAATGAAATTCTGAAAAGCCAAAGAAATGCAGCTATTTCAAAGGCTAAGAAGTTCTGGAAAGATTACGTATACACTTTCCTCACAGAGTTGGAGACAAACTAACGCTATTTTTAAAAAAATGTTTTCTTTGACAATATTACATCCTAAAGCTTATACAGATTTCAGTTATCCATGTGCAACAAAGTGCACTCCACATGGAAAACACAGAGATAAAGTGTACCATGGTAAGAAAAAGAGATAGTGCATTTCAAAGAGGACTCAATAAGCCTACAAAAAAAAAAAAAAAAGACTCACTGCTACTGATAAACTACTTTGGAAAGGAGAACAAAGAGACTAGTGCGTAAACACAAGAGAAGAAGAAGGTTTATTCAAATGATAAGCAGAGTTATAAGGCACAGCCCAATTGGTTATAAACAACTAACTCTCAAAGGAAACCAACTTATCAATTTGCCATTTTCAGGACAATAATCCATTTACTGTCATAAGTAGCTGTTCATCCCTTAGGACTCTTCTGGGTATCTTTCACTAAAACCACACAAACATTTAGGATTTAGCACATCTTAAGAAGCAAAAAAATGAATGTGTGAAAATGCTTCAGAGGGAAGGGGCAGTGGAAAGACATAATGTTAGGAAAATCAAGAACTGTAACAGAGACTACCAACACCTAAATTAAATCTTTTCAAAGGCAGATGAGTTTCTGGGTGGGTGGCTGGCACTCTCCTTTTCACTAATCATTCAATAGTGCTGATTACATTTTTTTATGCAGATGTAATGTGATAGAGGAAACTCAAAAGTGCCCCTTTTTCCCTCCATCTCCCCCTTTTCCAATATTTTACTGTTTGCATCTACAAGGTTAAAACAATGGTGGTATGAACTAAACAAAACTAAGTGTAGGTTTTACATTAACCCTAACCCTATACTTTAGCAATGAGTTATCAAAGAGTTAATTTTAAAAAATTAATTCAATATGCAATTCAGTGGTTTAGAGCTCAGTGTGAGATTTATTAAAATGCTGAAATGGGCTGATTTTACCCCTCTATGGCATTACATTCACATCCTATAAACATCCTCCTGAGATTCCATTTGCAGAACATCTGCCTTTTCAAAACTATGAGAAATGGAAAGATGCCCGATGACAAACTAGAGCATAAAATCCAAATAAAACCAATACTCACTTTATTTTATGATCATCTACTGATTCTGTCAGTGATTTAAATTTACCTGATTAATCTCTGTGGGATGTTAAACTCCTAGTGCCTGGTAAATATCAATGGGAACCTGGCATCCACCTTTAATATGCTTTAGAAAATCCCCTCTTTGAATACTTTTTAGAGTGTGACTCTCTTACAAAAATATGGACCTTACAATGTAAATGCTCACTCTCACCTCCCCCTCAAAAGACTCAAAAAACAAACAAACAAATGAAAAAAACCAAAAAACTTGTGTATGAAAAAGGTGTAAATAATAATAAAAAGAAGAAAAAATTTAGAAGGCTTAAACCAATATATTTTTGTGTCAAATTGTCTTTTTTATCCAAAAATTCTGCATCAATTTCATAAATAAAACTCATAGAATAAATTTTAGTTTCTGTCTGTGCCACTTTATTTATTTATTTTTTGTTCCTTTTTCTTGATATATATGGATAGTTTAAATCTGTACTTAGTGTAGTTCTGTTATAAATGTTGTTATATAGGTGTCTCTATGGGGTAAAATTTTTGCTTGCTTATATTCCCTTGCTGTTGATTGATATTGGCAGACTTTAGAAGGGACGTGAGAAAAGAACAATTGCCAGGTGCTCTACCTAAGCCTTATGCCCCTGCTAAGTGCCTTTTCCAATATCATTCTGGACCTTACTCTATCTCTAAGGGCATCTTGACCAACAGCATTCTAGCAGATTGGTAACCCAGATGAAAATAAAGGAGCAGAAATAAAGGAGCTTGATCCACAGGCTGTATACTTTTTATAATTATAATTGTAATTAAAATATAATTATTTCATGGCAGTCTGAGTTGGCAGTGCCCCACGAAACTAAGGAATGTATGCCACTACAGGGGAATTCCAACAACCAAGGTTGTTTCTTCAGCTGCAAGTGGTTGAAACCCGTTTTATTGAGTAAAACCAAAAAGATAATTAAACAGAGTAAATGAAGACAGTTACAACTGTCATATCTCAAATGCAAGGAAGTAATACAGATGATGGAAAACAGAAAGAAAATTCTGCTTGCATCATCTGTTATAACTACTGGTTGACTTCGTTTTCATTCTGTAATGTCTTGTAGCACTGACATACATACACCACAATATGGCAAAAGTAGGAAAAACACTTATGTGAGGACTCAGACATGAGACACTGGGTTAAGGGTGGGGGGGAGCTGGAACAGAAGCAAAAGAGAAATAATGACTGAATGCACAAAAAATTATGCTCCAGGCTGAGAGAAGAGAAATGCTATCAAGAGAAGTCAGGCTATTGCCTCTATTAGAAGTGATTGCATGGCCTGGTAGTAATTTACTTAATGAAATAAAAATTTATGTATTCTATAAAAAATAGTACCTATCAAGAATATTTTTATCATTACAATTATTATAGGACATGTTATTATGCAAATGCAGTATTTAAAATTTAAAAATGCATTATTGTTTTTAAATGTATTATTGCATGCCTAAAATCTAACATAGGTTGGTGATAAACAGTATAGAAATAACATCTTATTTCACACCAAAGTTTCGCTTTGGTGAAAATATTATTCAGCCATGTTCTTGCATGACTTGGACCTCTCTCAGAATATCCATTAATTTACTTATTAAATTAGAACAGTAATATTATGTCTAATCAATACATTAATCACTGTATGTCTAGCAAAACGAAATTAAAACAAGCTGTAAATGGAACCCTCAGCTTATGAAACCTACCAGTATAGCCCTGTGCCTGTATGACAGATGCTGAACAGTTCCACTTCAAGGTTACTAACACATACTTTTAGAAACCCCATATTTTGAAAAAGAAGCCTATTCTAACACATCTGTCCTAATCTCAAGAAAAATTAAAAAAAATAAAAAGGGAAAAAGGCAGAGGGATGGCAGAAATTGTATCAAATTTCTGAATAAAACTGAATATAAAGTGTATATACTTTGATATGACTGAAAGACAAGATGCTACAATATCACTGCATTTTTCAAGTTACATCACTGTATTTATTTCCTGAATATTTTTTGAAGTATCTTCAATATTCAGATTAGATTTCAATCACAATGCCTCATCTATAATTCATTTAATCCTATTCTTCACTTAGAAAAGTAGCTGAAGCGGATGCCAGGAGGATAACATGAATAAGGAGTGTAGGTATTGCAACAGAAAATGTATTTCACTTAGTGATTTCTAACTATTATTGTGATAAGACATCTTTATACTAGTTTAAGAAAAATGCCTTTCAAAAGAAGCAGAATTTGCATATTTTGAATATTAAATAAACTAAAAGCTCTGAAGAAAGTTTTTATAGAATACCATCTATACTGAGACTGCCATTCTATGAGGTAAAGTAGAAAATAAACCTGTGTGAAATTTAGTGGTTTGTATTGTTACTAACATACACACAAATCTGACTGTATTGAGTTACACTATTGCATAGCAGGAGAGTAATTGATACCATATATATTTGTAAGATTGCTGTGAATTCTAATGGCATAAGAGCATCCGTACAATCTACATGCTTCCACAGAAATAAAAGCTGTATTAAGTAAATGTCCACTAGAATAGCGAACTGTCTTTCAAGTTGTCAAAAGCCTTCCCTTTCCTAAAGGAAAATAGTCCTCAAATTATAAAGATATTGCATAGATATTAACCTAATAAATACAATTTCAGTGCTCCTTTAGTATATAAATGGGTGTTAAATATTATATCTGGTCTGCATTTAAACTCATGTTCTTAACAGCCAATGGTAATTAACATGCACAACCCTTGCATACATGTCTCAGTGTAAGTGTGCTACATTTCAAAAAAATATTGCAACAGATATAAAATACATTGATTTCTCCACATTAATCTTACATACCTTTGTAAAATTTGCATTTCTAATTTAATCTGACAATTTGCTTATAACTATCCATTTCTCAGACTTTTTCATACCTTTTAAGCTTATCTTAATCCTTGAAACTAATTTATTTACCACAAGTCTTCTTCACTTGTATCCAAAATTCTAGTGCAAATCACTCTTTTAAATTACAAAAATTTTACAGGAACACTTTCTTTTGTACTCTGGATATCCATCAACTACTATACGAGCTGAACAGGAAAACGCATCCGTCCTTCTTTATTTAAAAAAGGCTGAGGTAGCAGCAGTAGCCGATTAGTCCTTATTTGGAAACATCATACCATTAAACCTCAGTTCCCATTCAGAGATGATTTTGTATTGTAGGGAACACCACAGGATTATTAGTTTCACCAGAATGAACAGTCGAGGCCTTCAAATCTTTTGTTATCCAATCTGTCATTTCAATTAGTCTAAACTACCTACATTTACCTTTTTTTTTTTTTTTCCATCTGTGTGTGTGACATTTCACTGATGAATAATTAAATGCAAGAGAACAATTTCAGTATCACAGCACAGTATTTCCATCTATGGAATTCTGCCATTCAAAAACAAAGTACAAATACTCGTATTTGTGATCAGCCTGCAAATTCCTTATGGCACAGTAAAATAGCCAGCCTAGAGGAATCAAAGGAACTTTTTTTTTTCCCATTTAATAACTGTTTGACCACCATTAAGCAGCTTCCTTATCACTTTGCTGTACTTCCATTTCTTATAATTACTTAGTCTCTTCACAAACAGAATTATTAAATTACACGGCTTCACTGAACACTAGAGGTCAGCCATTAATGGCCAAGATATATTGAGATGTACTTTTATTATTTCCAACAACTGAAAGAGGTAATGCTTTGTATTACAAAGCTTCGATCACCACTGGGCTTCTCACTCAGTTTTGAAAAAAAAATAGCAATTGTTTTGAGTGAACAGATAGAAGAGTGAACAGATGAAAAAACAAAGTATTTTATGACTTATATAAATTTGTCATCAACACAGAACCACAGCATGGTTTGGGTTGGAAGGAACCTCAACGACCCTCAAGTCCCAACACCCCTGTCATGGGCAGGTACACCTTCCACCAGACCAGCTTGTTCTGAAACCCATCCAGCCTGGCATTGAACAGGGGATGCATTGCCAGGGATGCAACATACACAACTTCTTTGGGCAACCTGTTCCAGTGCCTCCTCACTATCACAGTAAAGAATTTCTTCCCAATGTGTATTTTAAATCCACCCTCTTACAGTTGAAAGCCATTACGCCTTGTCCTGTCACTCCTGTCACTTGTTACTCCTCCCTTCACCTACTGGTTATGCTTCTTGATACATACAAACATAAGTAATAGAAACTTTAAGAGTTTTCCTTCAACTCATTTTAAGCACTTTTTTTCAGAATGCTGTGTAACTAAAATAATTTGGTTTTGCCATCCATCTTTAAATGCTACCCTTTCCTCTGTTACAAACTTCATCAGAAAGTCAAGAAAGTAAAAAAAAAAAATAACTAAATGCAGAAATACTTATGAAAATTAATCCAGGGCTGAAAACAAACCTGGTTTGAAATGAAAAGTTATTTTGCCATTTGCTTGTAGGAAAATATACACTCACTTTCCTCACCTCCACTATTAGAACAAGTCCAACTGAACTCATGGTATATTTATTGAAGCATTGTAGAAAGTCATATCAATATTTTAATCTGTAGGTTTTCAACACAGTTTCATGAGAAAGTAAAACAGTAAAGGCACTGTTCCCATGGTAGGCATTTTGATTAAATGGACTTCCAATAACATAGTTTTAAACTCTGTATGTACTGAGCATGTGCAATAGTCTTATTTTTTAAATGATATCTAGTTAACTTCTATAACTTTTGTTTCAAATATACAAAGTTAATTTGCCAATGATTTACTTACTGCCTGCAGAACCCTGGTGAAGTCTTTCACACAGTGTAAATTTAGAGGAAGATGCAAGTCCTGGACTATGTAATTTAAACAGGATTTTTCCAACTGATTTAATTTGTGCAGGACTTCACCCACATTCTTATAAGCATTTATTATATAGACAACTAAAGATAAATTTATGAACAGGGAGATTATATCTTCAGTCAAAATAAATACGAGGTTTCTTAGACCTCAATCACACAGTTCTTTGCTGTAAGCAGCATAAAACTGCAGCGTGAAGAATTTGAAAGGGCGGACTCTAGTTTTGTATGCTACCTACCTTTCCTCATATTTTCTCATGATTGTACATAGTTGTGTTAACACCTTCAGGTTTTGGATTTGCTTTCCACTGTGAATACTGTGGTGTTCAGATTTTTATGTAAAAGAAATTGATCATTAATAATCCACCAATTTTTCTCACATTCTTTGTTGTGTTAGGGAAATATAGTTTTTTGATAGAAAAAAGGCATCACATTCTTATACCTATTTTCATAAAACCAGAAGGCTTAGTAATCTTTGCTTCCATAGTCAACAGTTGAAACAAAACATTAAAATTATTAGGGGCACAATTAAGTTTATTAATTTTCACATAACCATGGATTCATTGAAGCTGGCAAGCAAACCTTGAGAATGCCAAGGTCTCAGAACCTGGCTGAGACCTGGGTCAGCTACAGAAGCTTTCCCAGAGCCACATTCTGTCTAATTTTGAGTATCTCCAAAAATGGGGACCACAAACACTTCTCACCTATTCCAGTGCTCAGTCAGTCTTGGAATAATAGCAGTAATAACAATTGCCCAACCAGTAACAATTATAAAAATGTCTTATGTTTTAACAGAGTTTCATGGGCCTCTTGGGCTGTCAGCTAAGGGTTCTCTGAGAAGAGTGCAGCATCCACATCTTTACCCTCTACCATTAAGTATATTTATATATTCATAAGTAAAATCTGACACAGCCTTCCTGTACTGGGCCAAGCTGTCCTAGCTCTCAATTTCTCTTTGTATGACAGTATTTCAGTCCCAGCACTGCCTTTGTGGGCCTTCAATGGACTTGCTCCAGCATATCCCTGTTTCTCTTCTACTGAGGACCCTAATGCTGAACACAACATATGCATTCAGCACGTACATGACCAGGTCTGAGTGAAAGAGAAGGAGCACCTCATTCCTGAAAAATGTTGGCCTTCCTTACCACAAGGACACTTCACTGATTTATGGTCAGCTTTTGGTCAACCAGAACTCCCTGAACTTTCCTGTCAGGCTGTTTTTTCAGCTGGTCAGCCTGCAGTGTGCCAGGGATTGTTCCTTCCCAGATACAAGGCTTGCCACTTCCCTCTCTTCAGCTTCATGAGGATCCAGTAAGCCCATGTCTCCACCCTGCCCAGGTCCCTTGAATCCGTTTCTTATGAACAGTTTTGACAAAATATAGCAACACAAATGTAAGACTCTCTATTTTAATTTTATTTTCCTTATGAACCCAAATGTCAGTCTCAAGTATATGCAAGTGACTTCCTGAGGAAATGCAAAAAAATAAGGTTACTATGACTAATCAGACACAGATTAATGGAACACTTGTTCCAATTTTAGAAAGAAGTGCTCTACATAGAGATTTCCAGGATAGAATCATAGAATCTTCCAGGTTGGAAAAGACACTTAACAACAGTGAGACCAACAATCAATCCAATACTGCCACATCGACCACATAAGATATTCCTAAGCGCCACAACTACATATTTTTTAAATATTTCCAAGGATGATGACTTAATCACTTCCCTGGGAAGCCTGTTAAGAGTGCATCATAACTCTTTTGGTGAAGGAATTTTTCCCTAGTATCTTAGACAACTTGCTTAACTTGCTTGAAATAACATTGCGAACTGTCACATAAGCCTGAAAACTCAGCCACTGGCACTGATGTACTTTTAAAAAGATATCTATTTTGAGTCAGTTCTAGCTGATCAGCATGAGCTGAAGAGTAGCTCAAGCAGTACTAGCTCATTCAGTATTAGCTGATACAGTATCACTACTGAAGTACTACCTGATGATACTACTAGAAAGAAATTTGCATTTTTGAATTTGGCATGCAGGCTTAGCATTACAACTGAGAATAAGGACAGGTCAATGCTCTGGTATCATTAAAGCAAAATACTAACCATCCTTTACCCAAAATATTTTTATTGCACTACATATACAAAAAAAAAAAGAATTCCTACAAAAACCATGAGCAATGAAAACTAATTGTTAAAAAAGTCAGTCAGATCTCTACAACGAACTCAACTTGCATGGTTCATTGTTCAGCATTAATTAGCTGTAGTCAGCTTGGTATTGTCTTTCATTTTCCACTGAGGTGACATATGATGCAGTCTGTCTGAAAGTACAATCAATGGACCCCTTCCCAGTTCGTGCTGCAGAGTTACAGAGTTGTGCACTGACTTCATGCCTTTTGACAGCACAAACATCACAAATGAAGAGCTGCATGAAGAACTGAAATAGCAGGTCTCAGGAGACCAAGAAAGAAAGCACTAAGCTTTACTGTTTGTTGGTAAGGGGTAAGTGCCAATAATTTTATGATTTAATTACTGAGACTAATTAAGATAATGCACAACAGCAAGACTCCAATCCAAAAACAGGGGTTTTTCAAAACTCCCAGTTTTTAGGATAGGATCCTGAGAAGTGTATTTTTCTTACAGGCAGCTTGTGTGAAGGCAGTGCTACTTCAATATGAGAAACTTGCAGCAGAATCAACGTAACATAAATGTTGGATTAAAATAAAAGTAGGAAGTAAAAAAAAAGAGCAAACTTTGCCAGACTAGCAACTCTACAGATCCCACAGTCTAATAAGCTGGGCTAAAATACGGAACATTTTAGCAAAATGATGATTCTTAAAATTCTTTGCAGGGATCAAGTGTCATTTTTAAAAAAGCAGAATACCTGTGCACAATTATAGTCCCTTTTGAGAAGGTCTGTACAGTTTAGACAGAAAAAAATTAGTTTGGCTTCCTTTTTATGTCATGAATCAGAGATTACCTTTTCTTCATTGAAAGTACTAAAAGATGGAAAGTTTTGTCTGCCTGAATGTTTGTCTGATTGTACAGCACAGATACCATAGAAAGGATCTTGGCAATTCTTGGAAAGTTTGGCCAAGTAAAATATCAAAAAATCAGAAATAGAGTGAGAAAGCATGTCCATTTGAGTATGAGGAAAGCAAAGTTGCCACTGCTTAAACATTAGGTTGTAATACTGCTTTAGTGACCTCTAATGAGTTTCTGAAACTTACATGAAATTTCTTTGACAAATTTTTCAGTCTATTATTTCCACATGGGTGCTCCTGCTTTGTTTCCACTTAGTGACGCACGACTGACAACATTTCTGGACCAGATTCCAAGGACGCTTATGAAAACTGGTACATATTTTTGACATTAAGAGAGGCATGAGGAAGCTAGCGTGAGGAAGAATAAAGAGAGCTGAAGGGGAAAACGGATGCATATGAAGAGACACGAATGGTAAATGAAGAACACAGGAAATATGAATTGTTTTGCTGAGAGGGTGAGGCCCGTAGAGATTCACAGAACAGGTGAAAAATCAGGCACCCTCCAGTGCCAAACACAGAGTGCTGAAGTTCAGGTCTAGCATGCTGCTGGTCTTTGCAAGGGCACAGAAATCCTGCGTTCCACTCAGACTAGGAGAGGAATACATCCTGACAGCAAAAAGCATGTCTTCTCAAAGCAGGAAACATCCCCCTCAACTCCAGTCAGAATGCACTCCAGCTTTGCCTGAAGAAAACTGGGCTGTGAAAGGTAACTCACCTAGCAGAGCAGGTGTAAGGACAGCTGTTGCCCTAAAGGTCCCAGGATTTGGAGCTGGGCACTCAGACTGTGATAAACAAAAAGAAGGCTACTGGAGAAGAAACACTATTTTTAGACCATGGATTCTGCTGACTTGTGCAACTTAGTGTATTTTGGCAGAAGAAGGAAAATGCATTAACTATTAGAGATTTTGCACACTCCTTTAAAAGCTTTTAAATTAGGAGCATTTAGAGATAAATACTCCAGAGGCGAGATTTAAATTACCTTAAAACCCAATTTACAGTTAAATGATATTTGTGATTTAATTTCTTATCCACCTTTACATCATTTCTATGTCTTTTCTGGACTATGTCTGCCTTCGAAAGAGAAAAGAAATTATTAAAGGGATACAAATTCTCCTCCAGAATGAACAGTAGCATAATTTATTTACCATGAAGAAAAAATTAGTGTTGCAATCAGAAATTATTATCAGTGAAGTATTTTTCACAGAACTTAAGATCTTTTCTAAAACTTCAATCTCAAAACATTTGAGTGTAATTGAATCAGCATATTGTATGAAATACTACCTTCTTATTTTTCTGAATAAGTTCTAGGAAACAAATTTCAGTAGCCTTCTAAAAGAATCAGTCTTTGGAATACCATTGAGATCCCAGTGCCTGTAGCAGTATATGGTCAAAGACAAGTTTTCTTTGTAATTGTGCATTACCTGCCCTGTACTTTCCTAGCAATATTCTCCCAAATGGCAAGGAGTGCTTGACTACGTTTTTAATTCCTTTTTCCTTAAAAAAAAAAAAAAAGAAAAACAAAAAGAAAAAGAAAAAAAACCCCAAACTGAAAATTTATTAAAATTTGCCTGTAATGTTCAAATATACTTGATAAAAATAGGGATTACAAATAGGGATTATTAATTTATCTCCTGAAAGTCAGCTTTGGATAGGGTAACTGGATGACTCTGGCGAAAAAACATAAGATGCAATATTCCTTTGAATCTGGCAGTCTCAATATAGACCCATCTCTTGCCTACAGTGAGATGTCTAACAAATATGATTTTTGAGACTGATCTATGCACAATGAGATAGTAGTCCTTACTACTATACATTTCAACATATCTATATCTCAATGAGTTCTGATGATTTGCACTTCCAGATTTATGTTCTGTTCACAACCTAATAAGTAAGCAGTAATACACCAGAAAGAAAATACTAACATGGAATTAGAAAAAATTGTCTTGATAAAAGATTGCAAGGGCCACACATTGACACTCTAAAAACTGAGAGGTGTCCTCCTATATAAAGAGACCTCTTTTTATTCTCACTGATCCTTCAAAATGCTTTTTTTGTAAAATAAAAAGACATGACAGATCTATTAACATCAAAGAAATATAAACTCTTGATCTTCAGGCTCTCAGAATACAGTGTCTTTCCCCCCAAGGTGAAAATATATTTTGTAATAAGACACTGAGCCATGCACTCATAGATAAGGAAAAAGATGCACATATACAGAAAAAAAGAATCAGATGCTAAAGACTTAGAAGATCTACTCAGTGGCAGAAATGAGTATTTGTTAAAAAAGTCATCTATAAATTCTCACTTAAGTGCACATATTAGAGAGGAACCCATACAAAAATACCAGTGTATAACATACTGAAGAGAAAACAATGTTTGGGGCATTCTAGACAAAAGGTGGATTTTTCCGGCTATTGAAAAGGTAAACAAATCTTGGTGCACCAGGGGATCCGAGAATAGTTTGGCTAGAAGTTCTAATATTTTCATATAAATAAAATCCACAAATTCTAAATTCTGCATTTCAAAAGCAAATTCACAGTCAAGTGTAGCAAAAAATCCTGTCTAGCCTCCATTCAAACATCTGCATTTATTCAGAAGGAAAAAAAAAAGAAATAGAAAACTGTAAGAGTACTGCAAATTCATTTCATAGTATTTAGAAATATCTGTAAGTCATACAGCTTTGAGAGGAAATGCTCCCTTTTTTTTTTTCATATGCTACACTTGATGTACAAAAACCCCAGAGAGATTAAATATCAGGTTTCTCAGAACTGTTTATACATAACCTACCTAAACTGAGATCAATCATGAATTGTCACAAGATTCTCAAGACACCAAATGAGCTCCTGCTCTGTGTGGGTAGATGCTGTCAAATGGTGTATATAGCTGAGGAAAGTTTTCCAGAGACTTTCTGCCACGGGAAAATCCCTCACATTTTTCATGTAACTCTAAAAGCTATTTTTAACATACTCACATTATCCAGACTCATGAGTCTCCAAAGCACTTCATTTCACTGAAATGTTTTCAGACGTCTAAAATTCTCAATAAAAAATAACACTGAGCTGGTAGTTACTGGTAGCTGGTAGAATGCAAATAATCAATCCAAGAGATTAATGTTTAGTTAATTTAATATTTTGACAAATGTCTTTAGTAACAAATTTATCTTTAATTAGTGCATTGCCAAATTACTTTAAAAGAATCTAAATTAATTGCTTATGAGACATTTAATTTTAAAAGGAACTATATATTGTTAACATTTTTAAAGAGAATCTGTATCCATTTTATTTCAAAATCTGGACTTAAGATACAGTGTCATCTTCCCAAGAAGTTGTGGGACCATTCTGAGATGCAGTTTACCTCCAGCCTGTGGAATGCTTGCATCTCCAGATGCTACAACCTTTAAGTCACTTTCATGAGACCACAGATATTGAAAAAGGTCAGTGAACATGTTACAGTTTTTCACATTAAGAGTATGTCTGAAAGTTTATAAAAGAGGAAAAAAAGGTAACTAGAGTTTTCCCCTAATGTACTTCTGTGAATTGTAAAGCCTCATAACACATCCCATGAAATAACTAATCCTGTTGTCTCCTGCCCCAAAGCAACATACACAAAAACACATACACACAGAACTGGCATATAGGTGAGCTCTGCTATCAGTAACACTACTATTGTGATTTTCCAAAACTATAGCCTGCATTTGCCTAAATGCTTGCCAAAGCCTCCAATTTCACTTCCTACTTTTTAATTATATAAAATTATGATATAGCTCTAATATAGCATAATACAAGAATCTCCAAAATAGATTTTCCAGAAACGTTAGTGTCAATGAACACAATGCACTGTTGAAACCATATGTATTGCTGAGTGTAACACTACAGCAAATGCCTTATTAGGACAAACTTAGTCTTGTCTGCTATCATGTCTACATGTCAAGAGAACATGCTATATATGGGCACATTAGCCTGGGCAATTTTGAGGTCTTTTCACTTCATATGCACAACTACAAATTAACAATTTGTACCTAAAATTAACAAAGGCATTTCTGTTTGTTCTTTTAGTACTAATTTATGGACCTCCTGTATGTGGATTTTTAAAGTTCTTTTCAACTATAAATACTGTCTGCCTCCCACAAAAATGAACATTAATTTCCATTTTTTACCTGCTTTTAATAACTCTTCTACTAAAATCTCCAAACACCATAGTTCTATTATTATTGAGTAGGTGGATATCCATTCTGTTTTCATTCTCTCCTCTGCCCCTGTAATTTTGCATACTTTAGCCATAATCCCCACAACCCACTTCTGCCAAGTCTTGTTGAAACTGAAAAAGTCTCAGCCTCCTCAGTCTCTTCTCATATGGCAGCTGCCCCATTCTCTGGACCATTTCAGCTGTCACTGAAAGCATTTTATATAACTCAGTTGTGGGTTTTTTTTGAGAAAGGTATAACAAAGGCATATCAAACAAAATTATAGCATGCAAGGTACAGGGGTACTAAGGTTTATACCATTCCAAATTATTTCCACCTCTTCTTTATTCCTCAGGAAGAATTAATCATAGGTTTAAAACTAGGGGGTTTTTCACATTGACAAAAAAAAAAAAAAAAAAAAAGAAACAAATGGATTATCTTTGTCAATTTTGTAATGAGTCCAGCACCTTGCCTACTGCCTATAAAATGTATCAAATCTGCATCAGAGAATACTCAGCTATATAGCAGCAGACTAACATTTAAAGCACTGTTTCAATAAACACAACATAACTGACAACAATCAGCAACTAATTACCCCTAGACTCAAATTTATTAGAAAAGCTATTATAATTGCTACATTCTCAGAAAAGAAATATGCATTCATCAGCTGAAATAAGACTTCAGTTTTATAAAAAAAACTTAATACAAAAGATGATAGAAGTATTTTCCTAGTCCTGAAACTGTTTTTCTATTTGGATTTTCTCCAGTTTGTCAGCAACCACTGACAAATTTCAGTGCATGAATTACTGGCCTCACTATGCCCTTATCTGTAGGTTTAATTTGCCTTTTCATATACATTCATTCTACCTTTGCTTTTCAATCAAAATATATCAGATCCTACAACCTCATCTCAACACAAAGGATTTTTCGCACAAAAAACCCATCTTGCTTATTTTCAAAATCTTTACATTTAGAGATACTATGCACTCTTTGTTGCTGCTAAAACGCGTACTTTTTTTACTAGAACAGGAGACCAGTTGACTATTTCTCTTTTCAATCTAGACATCGCCTGCCCATATTCTTTACAATTTTTTTAGACATTGAAGTGTACGTGATATTCTTGGATGGAAAAAATTACACAGGAACTTTCCTGGAAATGCCCACTCCTAATTAATGCTCACTGACAAAATAAATTTCTTATCACTTTCTCTTATTGTTTCTGCCTCCTTCTTCACAACTGCATATTTTAAAGTAAAATCAACAGCAGTGGAAACTCTCTTCCATCCATGTACTGGTCCTGAAGTAGAAAGCACAGAAAGCTTAACAAAGTAAATTAAAAATCAGTTCCTTAGCAGAAACTAGAATAAAACTCTACCTGCTTAGATTTCACAAAGACATACAGACAAAGAATTATACCCCAAAAGAAAAAATTTTAAACTTCTACTGAATTCTCTTCCTGAAAAAGAGCCTTGTTGGGAAAAGTTCTCAGAATTTATGCTTTGTAGAAATTTGAAAATGTGTTATGCATTGTGAAATTCTGTATTTACAGAATTCAGAATTCCAAGGTGTTTACAATCATGTCCCAGAATTTCTTGTAAACTGAAATGACCATATGCCATACATTTTCAATTTTATGTTTATGAGTAATCTGACATTTTAATTGTCTTTTATCAGTATATTCTCCTCAATTATGCAACATAAAATTTGTAATCAATAGACAAAATTCTAGATTCCATTTTTTCATAACATGTTCCTTACAGTTTTATGCAATTCACTGAAAGCCACAGTAGCAATTTGTGCACAAATTTATGTTTAAAACTATTTTTTAGCAATTTAATGTCAAGGTGTAACTTTATTTTCCACATAACTTCCTTTAGAAAGAAGCAGCCAAAATAAATTTCTATTTTTTACGAACAAAATTTTTTTAGAACATTGTGCATATTCACAAGAATTTGAAAGGCTTATTCATTTTTTTAAATTGCCTAATCATTTTGAACAAATATGGCTTCAAGCAGACAGATCCTGGCTTAAACCAGAATCATCCTATATATATGTTATTTTGAGGAGACAGAGTTTACTGAAAGATAGGGTGGACAAAAGTGAATGGTGACCTTTCTATACACATTCAGATATTTATAATTTTCTAAGGATGTCAGAAATTCATACTGAAACAGATGCTTCTACTCAACATTTTATCTCCATTTCAGCCAGCGAGGGTTAAGCTTCAAACAGGGGTAAAAATACTGCAAAACACCACAACAGTTGTCTTGCCGTGTGAATATAACCTAAAAAAAAAAAAAAAATCTAAAATTTCCGTACTGCAGTTTCTTCTTCCTTTTTCCCTGAGAGTCTTCCTATATTGAGATTATATGTACCTCTGGTAAACTTTTGAAGTATGCAGACATACTCTTAAGCAATCAAGCAGACATGCTGGAATCCACTGCCAATTCTGACACAGGAATATTAATGACTCACATTCCTTTATCCGCCAGTGGTCATTACTGATGCTGCAGGGAATTACGCACAGTGAGATAACTACCCATACTGTAGTTTCTCCAAAAACACTTGCTGTTAACAGATAACATTAATCTAAATCATGTGAGTTTGTCTAACTCTGTAAGGCCATTAAAATACAGTTCCATGTCTACATTTTTGAGTGTCTAGGAAGACTGGAGACCCTGGATTTTCTGACTCTGGTTTTATACATGCTCAAAAAAATTCAAAAGATAAAGACTTTTTTTACTTGGGGAACTTCTCTGCCTCTACAGTCAGACACAGGCAAAGTTGCCAGGGCTTAATGCTTCTCAGATTCCCAGGATTGTAACACAGCTCTGTTCAGGGCTCTGCTTTAGGCAGCTCAGGGCTTACGACTACCTGAAGTAACAACAGCCATGAAAGAGACACAGCAACAATCTTCAGAGCAGCAGAGATGTAGAGAGAAAAATGTTCAGAAGAACCATTCTCCAATTTTCTTCAATTTATTCTGAAGTTCAAAATCCTGATGACTTAATTCTGAATCTACACTTTACAAAATACACACAAACCTTTTGTTCATATTACATTTCAAAATGTCTTTGTATGTACAGATTTCGAGATAACCAAAACACAATCTTGAATGTAAATTAAAGTGAAAAATTTTATTCCTCAAGCAGCTCACAATTTTGCTGTTAGTACTTGAAAATGTACACCAGGTTAAACAGATACGATGGTAGTTATGGATACTGCTGGAACTAAATTATTCAAATTCACATGAATGTAAGGATTTGAAAAATAAGGGTTAGATAAAACCTGGCTCATGCAAAGAGCTTTATTACCTGTCGTTTCTGTAGCTAAGTCAGTATGTTTGGAATGATCACATAATATTTTCATTTTCCCTGACTCTTAATCTCAACTATCACATTTACTCCAAAGCCTTCACTTCTCTGCAGAGCAAAATGAATGCATCTAGAATGGTTTGGTATGACTTTGGTATGTCCCACTTTCCCCTAAAACTGAAACTTTAAGTGATAGGTGATTTCTTTGACATATGCAATATCATATTTAACAAGTCCAATATAAAATTACTCTTGCAACAGCATATACTAATTTTCATCAAGTCAACTCAAAAATGTCGTAGGGTTGAACTGAAGAGAGTGAATCAAAATTCCTGAAAAAAAAAACCCAAAAAGAATATAAAAGAAAATTGGAAGCCTTTTTCTTTCCCCCCCAGAAAAAAATCCCCAGCTTATAGTTAAAATATCTTGAACACCATTATTTTTTAAAAATCATTATTATTAAAAGCTATTTTAATAATCACCATTAATAAAATTAAAATAGCAATATAACCAAAGGGCTGTATCTTAAGCACAGTGCATGCTATCAGCACTAATATAAAGACAAATGATACTGTAAAAAATAACCAATAAAGGACAGAAAGATTTTATCTTTAAGTTTTTCGTGTCACTGCCCACACTTGGAAGCAACTAATTGAAATTACCCATTCAAAGATGATGAATTTGAACATAAATGTAATTTACTCTGTAAAAAAATCAGTCTTAATTTTCAAAGGTATACATACAAAAAAGTAAATAACTTTCAGACTGGGCTTCACTGCATATAGAGTTTCTGAACTTACTCTGAACAGTGGGATTTTTTTACTATGAACCATGTATGTCCACTAGTAAGACGTACTATAACATAACTGCTTTCTGCAATTTAATTGCTTTGAAAGATCTGTTGGGTAGTTTAGTGATACAGAGAAGTGCTCAGAGAGGAAAAAAAGAAATCAGTATGGACTGCATGAATGTGTTTCAGCTAGCTGAAGAGCATAAGTTTTTAAAGAGAAAGAGCGGTATTAACAGGGAAAAACACGTGTTCCCTAAAAAGCAATTTTTTTTTAAAAAGTGAAAAAAATATAGAGGGAAAACCTGTTTCACCAATACTAAATTACTGTCTTTGCATCCTATTAAACAAGAATTTGTCTCAATTAGCCCAACATCTGTTTTAAGTAGTCACTGTCCAGTCAGAACTTATTCTGGCCTAGAGATGATGGTATGATGGTACAGTGGTTACTTGCATGATGGTAATAGTCACAATATGCATTAGAAGCCAGAGAACAAGCTAAGCATTTTTCACATTTCAAACAATTGCGAATAGAAGCATTATACAACAAATGCATTGATTTTAGCATTTCTCTCTGCCTTTTCACAGTAAGCTGCAAACACTTCTGCTGAGGGAAGAGAACTGTTGCTTCTCTTCTAAAACAGTGCCTCCAAAGAACTAACAAAAGAAAAATGTCAAGAGCAGAAGCCATGTAACCAAGAATGAAGGAAGAGCACTAAATAGACAAAGTTACTGGAATGCAGCAGGGAATTCTGAAATGCTGGTGGTCAGGCCTTTCTCACTGGGGAAGAGGAACAGGATGCACAAGAATCAACTCAATTACTAAAAATCAGGAAGCAGAATATCTGCAAAAAAATATTTGATTCTGTTAATACAAATTACACTCTTATTCTTCAAAAACTGGAATACTAGGAAACACCAGGAATAACACTTTTACAAGCATTTTATATTTCCTGTATTTCTTTGAGCTCAGTGGTTGAGTCCAATGATCCTTGACAAGGTCAGAAACACATAATAATGTACCATATTTGATAGCTTTTAAATAAATATGTTATTTAGGAGTCTCTGGAACATATTGTTATTAAGCCGATTAACCTGCATAAAGCTTCTGGATAGTTACTGTTCTGTCAGTTCATTTAAATAAACATGAAAAAAAAGTACTTCTGTTATGACAAACAAAGCTATATTACTAATATCTCAGTAGATGTGGTGAAGTATTGCCATCTACACAACTGAGAACTGCCCACCCGATGAAAAACACTGCAAACTAGCAGATTTCTGTTCCCCAATAAAGACTAATGAACAAGTACTTTCTTCCCTCAGCAAAAATGTGCTTTACTCCTTCTTAGTGTGCACTGAACCTGCAAATACCAAACACATAAGAAGACATCTAAAAATATACTTCTTGAGATTTTGCACTTCTTGTATTTACAAGTATCACACCATATTACTAACATCAAAGCTAAAAACAGCAAAGGAAGTTTTGCCACCTTTCCATTTTACTTTTCTCAGTCAAGCATAAATTTAGTTTCTGGATGAAAGGTAAGAATCAAATCTAGTCTGCACACATACTTGTTGACACAGTACATTTATCAGCCCACACCAACATATTTCAGAGTGTGGGGACTTTCACAATGATGGAGAGAAACAAAGGTGTCTCATTTCTTCCCTCTCTCAACTGAATGTAAACTGAAAAGTACTAAGGACTACCATTGGAAACCTGTTCAGTAGCATTAAGCTGGCTTGCTACTTGCGTCCACTCAGTGATTTGACAACAAGACTGGAAGAGCATGAGTTCCTATCCATGTGCAACTACTTTAGAAAGTGTAAAGTGTAGGGTCAATGTTTAGATATAACTGCTCTTCTGCAGTGCTTGATGTTAGCTACAGGAGAATAATGGCAAAAAAAAAAAAAAAAAGAGGAAAGCACAGCCTTTACAGGGTGACAAAGAAAAAAATGTCAATTTTTTTTTGTTCCCTTTGTCTCATCTTCTGTGTCCTTTTCCCATTAAAATGAAGTAACATGGTCCTGCCACTCTTTGTGAAGAATTTCAAGAAAAGGACTAGGTCAAAGGAGGGTCTGGGACCCTTCTAGAAAGAGCAAGACAAAACAGAAACAAGAGTATGTGCAAGAGCAGAGAGCAGAGCAACACCATCACAGCAGGAACTCTTCTTCAGGTAAGGAGGGCTTAATCCTGGACAAAGACACACCTTTATGTGTGTCTGCATACAGAAGGCTCATGAATGCTATCCTGTCTCATCCAGGACATAAAATAACTATGTCTGTGGAAATTCAGTGTATCTCCCAAATAAAGTATTGTGTGTAAGATGTGACTGTACTGTGACCCTCAAAGAAATTGGTAAAATAGAAGAACATTAATTTAACACTCACAGTATAAATGCAATATTAAGAGGAGTCACATAAACATATATAAGACACATAATTTAATTAATACCATATAATGTACACCATTTGTATATATGTATATAATTATTTAACTTAACAACTTAAAATCTGGTTCATATTAAATACTGGAGAATCATAATCTCATTCTGAGAGAAACTGTCACAGAAAGCTGATCTTTGTGCTTCCTACAACTTTTAAATTAGGCAGAATACTACAACTGCAAAACTGTCCAACATATGGGCCCACTTCCCAATTAATTATTTGCTGGCTAAAGTGTTAAAATGTCCTTGGCTTCACCTTAGACACAATCATCCCAGCTGGTCATTATCTAACTGGAAAGGGGCCAAAGAATCTCAGCTGTCAGTACACAACAACATGTATGTTTTGTCCTTTTTTCCTCCATTTACTTCACTTCAACATAGCTGCCCTTAAAAGAAGGAAAGCTTATTTTGCATAAAACTGAAATAAATGTGTATCTCATTGACTGCTGTGACTCTGTAAACCTGGAGTGCAGGTGCTAAGTGGGGTGATAAGGAACTGTTCTGTATGCGTTTATTGAGAACTGATTCATTCAGCCTTCTGAAAACTGTTTCTGTTACTCTGTGTTTCTACTTAATTTAACAGAGATGTAAAAAACCACAGAAGTCTTCAAAAGACAGAGCTGAAACAAAGTTATTGATTCATCATGTGTCTGCATAGAGTCAAGAACTAGTAGGAAAGTAGGAAAATACCCCTCAAAGAAGTGAATGTTAGCAGGCAGCTTGTAGCCAGTGTTAACAGGCAGCTTGCAGTAAACCTGCAGATCAACAGGTGGAAAGCAAATGGCCTTTCTCATTTCCACATTACTTCTGCAAGAAACCAAAGGACAGCTGGGAGAAGGAACACATGTAAACAAGGCAGACCTAATGACTTCCCAATTAGAAAGAAGATATTATCTTCCCATTAATAGATAACCTAATTGACCGAACTCCAGCAGCTTCCCCTCAGTCCAAGTAAACATAGGTGCCTTTCCTCACTGAATTGCCATGTCTAGACCAGCCACTAAGTTGTCAGTTCTGCTTGATTTGTTTGGATACTGTACTCTGAGGCAGTTGTCAGAAATAATACATTAAAACAGCTGTTGCAGCACTTACAAAGGGATAGGAATTTTAATTGGACTGGATATTAATTGGGAGTGGGATATATTTTTTTTAATCAAACTTAAGACAAAAACATTCAAAGAATGACAGATGTCTTTAAGGTATTTGACCAATGTCTGGTAAGCAAAATTAGTCCTTGTTTTGACTGTGTAACTTTGTGACAGTGGTCTCCACCATGTTAGCATGAACAACTCCATGATTCAGAAAAGGGGCATTAAGACAAAGCATAGTAACGAAATTGCATAAACAATCCTTTTAGAATATTGGTTGTGATCTAGCCTGGACCTTGTTTTTTCTGAAGAATCCCTCAAAAGGAAACTCATTCTGAGACTCCTAGTAACCACCAGGTGAAAACAAAACTAATCATGATGGCCAAGACCTAAGCATAAAGAAATGATAAGCTTACTTTCAGCATCAGCATAGAGTAGCCAGCACAGGAGCACCACCAAGGGCCTGACTACGTGCATCATCCGACAGCTTGGCACCAGCATGCTTTGGCAGCCTTGTTCTCACTGGCTTAGAAGCCACTGCGAGTCTGTCCAGCCTGAAATTTCAGAGGAAGTATTTTCAGAGCCTGTGAAAAAATAAAAATACAATTAGCAAAAATAGGGCAGTGTTTTTCTTTCCTTCTTTTTACGCATTCACAATTTGAGGCAAAACAATTTTAGAAGACAAAAGGATAAGGCAGAAAGGGAAAGAAACATAATTAATTTCAGGCTACTGGTAAATACAAGAAGATCCAAGACACAAGTATATGCTATTGCTGTTACAACACATTACTTAGTGTACCTTTACCACATAATCAAGCAACTGTCATATCCTGAATCTTTAGTTAGAACAACAGCATGTTCTGAAACAAAGAAACTAGTATTGCTGATGAGGTTTAAGACATCACTGGAACTCATGCTGCAAGAAGGTAATCAAAGCAGCTTAGATATCCATAACAAATCCACATCCAAATAGGGAGTTGATGGCCTGGCATCTGGTAAGAATAACACTGCAAAATCTACTTCAAACACATTATTAACATATTGTATAGTTCAGCAACTTTCAAAGGTTAAAATTCCTGTCGTGATTTCCTGTACATATCTGAATTATACCTAATAGAAAAACAGAAATCTGGCATTGAATAGAGGGCTGAGATCTCAATTCAATCCATCTCATTTATTATAATGTGTAATTGAATATGACACACTGGTAGAAATACAGCTCAAGTACCTGACTTGAGAAAAGAGTGTCTTATCCTTGTCTAAATATGCTATACTAACAGAAATTAAGGAATATAAAAATATTTTCCTCCTCAGACAGGAAATACTAGAGATGTCATTAAGGAGCGTGACATTCGCACTAAAGTAACATGAAATGCAATTATACTTTCTGAAGAATCTGCAACACGTAAGCTTTGTTAAGTATGATTCTACTTTCCTCATTACCACACAAGTGGCTTCCATGCAGTAAAGATGAAAACCAAGAGGGCAGAGAAAAAAGTATACTAATTATTATTCCATTTCATAGATCTTACAGTCTAGAGGATGGCATAAAGAACCCATTTTTACTACAGAGGAACGCTCAAAAGAATTTACTCAATGAGCAGCTTGTAGAAATCTATGCTATGTTATGAATCTCTTTTGTAAAATTATCTTCTGAATTAGCTACTACTACCAAAAAATACAAGCCTAAGAAACCTTCATAGGCAAAATGCTAAAGGCACCTGCTCTCCCCTTTCATCGCTACCATCTTCATGCCAGCATTTCAAATGACAGCAAAGTCCATGAAACACCAGTCCTGTCGGACTCAATTTGTGTCTGTGCAAGCGTATCAGAGCCAACTGCTGTGTAATGATTCCAATACTATCAACAAACATGGAGATGTATGAAATTTACTTCCAAGGAAGAGATGGTTTATATTTTGCTTCTTCTGGATTGCAGGAGTTACAGGGGAGCCCTGAACTATCTCTAAAGGCAGCTCACCTAATAACAAGATTGCCTTTTCCTTAGTACACAACCAGACTAGCTGATGTGTGATGGCGAACATAGAATGTGGTAAGTACTTCCTTACCCCTTTGAGGGGTGGAAGCAAAAAAGGAAACAATACTGATAATTAATAAGGGGAGCAAAGAAGGTGAAAAAATGGTACTTGTTTTACACAGCAGTTCTTAAATGGGGCACTGGGGCACATTATTTTCATACATTTCAAGCATTCCTATCAAAATGTTAAATGTGGTGGCTAACAGGAAAAATATTACTGTCTGCTTGGGGAAAAGAGGTATTTTAAAAATTTTATAATCCTGATATGTGAATATGCACTTATCCTCTACAAGCTGTATGCAAGTGAAGGGATATATCACAAAACCTGTCAAAGGTTGAGAAAAGAGTTTGTTGTTTTCTTTTTTTTTTTTTTTTTTGTGCAACCTCATTCTCTCATTCTAAATGCACATACAACCACTTGGGAATACTGCACTCATTGTGTCTGCTTCGAAGGTAATATTCATTATCACTCAGGTCATAAAATGAAAGTCCTCAGTATACCCCTTCTTTCATGCTTCTGAGAGTCATGACTAGCTAACCTAATAAACACACCAAGGTTTCCAGAAGACTCTTTGCTTATTGCTTGCTCTTCCTCATTACCTGCTTAGGCCTTCAAGCAAATTTTTAGTATTTTAGCTCAAGGAAACATAAGCACTGGAACAAAGATGGTGGTTGAATCATTTTTCTTTCAAGTTGAAGATACACTGTTAATGGAGGGAGGCAAGTGATGGATGGTGTGGTATCATAGAGAGAAGCAAGGAAAGACAGATTCAGGTGCTATCAAGATTCCCCACAAAAGGCTGACTTAGTTTTACCCACAAGGAAAACAAAGACCCTGCTATTTCACACCCTGAAACTGTACCAACTCTGATATCGTATCACATGGTACATATGTCTGTTGGCTAAATTTGTGAAAACTAACAGGAAAATGTAATCCCTTAAAAGGACTATATGAATGTATCAAGACAACTGTCAGCTTCCACATCAAGACACCTTAGTGAAAGACTCATCTAAAGTATTATTAATTATTATAATTAAATTAAGTTCCTTTCTTTTTCTGTTTCCTCCTGATGATGGTTTGTTACCTCCTGAGTGTGGTACCAAAGACAGTGAAAACACAAAACAACATTTGCAGCACCAGGTTACACTAGCCTTGTCATAACAGGGACAGTACTTGTCTTGCAGAATTAACCCTGGGCAAGGTGTCCTCTTAGCCCCTATTACAACATTCACACTGCACAACGGCAGAAAGATGGGGTTTCTCATTGGCAGAAGATCACAGTAACTACAGAGAGGTCAACAGTCCTTTGGAAAAAAAAAAGAGCGTCTTTATGAAACTTTACTAAAAACTGTTATTATTTTAGGTTAAGTACTGTATAACTGTTATATATATATATATATATGTATTAAATAAATAAAAAGTTATTCTTCCAATATCTCTAAAAGAGCTGTCTATGAAACTTGGTAATACATCTAACAGCAACACACCAGTACATAAGAGGATAGAATTTCTCTGATTAGTGGTGTCTATTAAGGTGCAGTAAAGGTGTAGATGTGCAGCTCACTGGATTGTTCAATGCAGAGACAGAAAAAAATTCTCCTCAGAAGGAGCACAGCAGATGATAGTACCAGGACACGGGCACATGCACCAATTATCCTCAAAAGGATCAGCTGGGTGAATTAAACATCTGAACACCAAGATGCTTCCCTGCAGTCTGTTTACTTTAGTAGAAAAAAATAATCTTTTAGGTGCTATCACAGTACTCACAAGATGGCTCCTGCTCCAAGACAGTTATAGGAAATGCATACCTGGGGGCAAATTTTAGAAACCAAAAATAAAAAAAAAGAAAAGCAAACACTGATTTTTTTTTTAATTAGTTTGTGTTTCCATGCCTGAATGTGTATTTAAATGCTTGCTAACACAGAAATTTAGCTCAGCGGGGAAGAGTTGTCAGAAAATACTTGAACACAGACAAAAAAGAACTTAGATGCAAGGAGCCACACTGACAAAAATAACGAAGCAAACAGTAACTTACAAAATTTTGGAAGAAAGGAATTATAAAGGCATGAGAGTTCATTTGTGCAACAAACAGAATTTTTTGGTTCAACTTTTCCAAAGTTTTACATTATTCAGAGGTAGGATTTTAGTTCATGGTCGTCTCTGGTTTGTCTCAAGGACTTCCCATAGTAACCCCCTATATTTTCCCACAGGAAAATAACTGGATATAACTTATATTAAGTAAAAAATCCAACCAAATAATGGTGTTTCTCTAAGAATACATGGAAGCAAAGATTAAAACAGAAGACTATAGTGAAATTCTGTTTCTACACTTCATTCATCACATCCATTTCCAAGCCACAGATTTCTAATACAAATACTAATGCGAGAAAATAAATACAAAAAATGAATTTAAAATATTAGTAGAACTAGTGATGGAAAAGGTACAAATACTTCCTGTATTTGCATATCAATCATGACCCCTCCTTAAAAAAGAAAATTAAAAGAAAAATCATTGAAAAATCTTGGCTGCAAAAAACTTAACTGACAGCTGAATCATTACTAGAAGGAATAGAAAATAATGCATAAAATTAATTCTCATAAGCTCTTTAATCAAAATCAATTCAGAAATACCTCTGGGTAAAACAGTATCTTTTAGAAAGAATTAAATGTATTTTCCAAAGCAATGAGGGAAACTGGCAGAAGCAGAAGTTCCATATTTTGCTTGCTCTTTCATTGATTAAACATGATAAATGTTTTCACAGTTGACCTGCTGGAAAAATTCCATGTTTCATTATGTTTTTATTTTTAAAAAATCCAAAATACAAATACATGATTAAGGAAATTTGAAGGACAGCTGTGCTGAGTGTTCAAAAGTTTAGTCTTACCAGTCTCTGGATAGCAATACAACCTAATGCTTGTCTATCATCACTGAATTTCCCTGTTACAGTTTTTTCAAGATGGGTGAGCACCTATCCTGAAACAATAGGTTTCTGATGTCATGCAAGTATTTGAACTATGTCACTATAAAAGCACAAATAAGTAGCAGCATTAGGTAGAATTTTTCCTATATAAAACAATTTAATCCATCAATCTGATTCTACATTGTAATTCTATTTTAGACTTCAACAAAGATTCCTCTGCTTCCATGAAAAGCAGAATGGATTTTTTGGTAACTGAAGGAATAGACTAAAATTTTTAGGGAATAAATCAACTCAACGACCTTGAAATTACATTACTGGGATGTTTTTCTCTTATAGAAAGTTTTTTAAAGGTTTCTGGTTTTTTGCTTACAAGCAGACTTATGTTGATATGGAATCTTAAACCCTATAGAGAAAGCCTTGCCTAGCCTGATGTCTATAAAGCTTCAGTGCAATTCTAAATTATGAATTAAAATACCAGTTTTAAGTTGACAGGTGTTTCAATCCTTACAATCTTCTGGCATCTTAGTCGCTTCTGCAGATCCTAAGAACTTTTATTATATATGATGCAGAAACAATTCATTAGAACTCTGCCTAACTTCTCAACTTTGTGTCTCCAAATAATGGTTCCAGAAAAAAACTTTGTGCTGGCAATGACTGAAGTGCTGAGCTGGAAATAGTCTTGCCAGATAAGAAAGTATACCATATTATCTGTCTATGGGTATTAAAGCTATGTACTGCTGAGAATCTCTGGAAATAATTTAACCTATGTTACAAAGCCACAGATAATGGGCAGACAAATGTAGCATCTTCCACTAAAACTGACTTCTTGCCTGAACAAACACAAACTCAACCAATACTCCAGTCCTGACTCCTGTAAATTACTTGCATACATTACTTGCATACCGTTTTTTAGTCTTCTTTGGCTGCCTGTTACACTACTTGAACAACACCGGAGCTGTGCAGCTACCACCTCTTGAGCACGTGAGCCACATACGTTCTTGGAACCACTGTGCCATATACCACATACTCATCAGACAGGAAAAGGGTCTCCAAAAGCAGCTTTCAAGCGCATGCTCCCAGCAGTCTCACGACAAAGCACAACTACCAAGAGCAACCAAACTCTCCCATAAGCAGCCGAGTTATGAGACCACAGTTACTGTCCAAAGTGGCATCTGTCTGTGGCTTGCTTCTTCACAGAGCTAGGTATGCAGATGATCTAGCAACAAGAATGATTCTACAGCTCCACTGCAATGAACATGACACAGACATTGCTTATATCTAAACAGCCATCTTATTTTCAGGAGAATTTCCTAAGAATCCTGTATCTTTTTCAGCAGGGATACTGTGAAAAATTCAAGTTATTGCTCGCCTTTGGATTGGGCTGGTCGAAGCATACCAGGTATTGCAGATACTAAAATAAAACTAGAAATATATTTGCAAGTTTGGAACTAAGAAGTCAAATCTAACTTGAGTATTACAATGCAATTTTTCTCTATTCTCTGCAATCTCTTCTTTTATGGCTTTTCTTCTTCCTTTTCACTTAATGGTTTTGTTTCAGAACTATCCAATATTCTTGTTGGCTAATCAGATTGAAGCATGACTGACTGAGACAGCGAATTTGCAGTACACACAGGACAGCAATCCAGCTGCAGCTAGTTTAGCCTGACTGCACTTTATTATAACGTTGCTGATGGCAATGCAATTGTATTAGAGTAAGAAATGGAGAGCTGAAATGGTTATTTTTCAAAAGTAGTTGGCATTATAAAATTATTTGGTAATAAAAGACAAAAACTTCCTGAAGCAATAGAAGCATTATGCATTTCCCATACTCAGATATGGCATAATCATGCATGGTTGTCCACAGGTCTTCTTTTGGAAAAAATACCAAGTATCTTTGTAAAATAATGCATGTTTTACCTCACTCAAAGAAAAAGTAAAAATAATGTTATAAACTCTGAAAAGGAGAGTTAAAATGCAACAAAAACCTACAGATACTTTATTGTTGAAATTTCCTTATTGAGTGAATTGGTACTCTTTTAGACACCAAACTAACGTCATAATGTTGACAAGCCAGTTTGATACTGAATAAAATCATAAAATCATCAGCCAGACAGAATGATTCATAGCTTCTTTTTCTTTACAGACCTCAATAACTACTTTAGCTTTATCTGTAATTAGAAGAAATAAGTGGATTAGTGTGGCCACTTGAAGTGGCACTTCAGGTACTTCATAGAACCTCTCCCTCAATCCCCTTCAAATGGGAAGTGAGAAGCAGAAAGTTTAATCCTCTTGTATTTGATCTGGCAAAAGTGAACTGAGATCAACAAAATATTTCCACTGTGAAACCTACTACTAAACATTAAACAACCTAACAACTAGAGGCTCTACAAAGCATTACACATTACCAGTACACATGCACTCCTTTCTCATTTTTGACTTTAAGATTTTCTCTGCACTTTGAAGTGGGGCAGCTCTTTCCAGAGCTTTCATTCACATTGTTTTGCCCAGGCAACTTGGCACTCATATTTCTTAGCTACAAGAACATGACAATAAAAAAAATATCCCTCTTAGGCCTGCAGGTCATCCTCTTACAACTCTCTTACTGAGTACCAGAATAGATTAAAATGCATTATGTATTTTCAATATATTCTTCACTGGGTTTATGTTCTTCTCAGGAGACATTTCAGCAAGAATGTTTCAAATCTAAGTTCTGCAACAAGCACTCATCTTTTTGGGTTGACAGTAATAAAGAAAAACTGTTAGTTTATTCTTACAGATATGCTGGCCTTAGTAACAAGCTGGTAGTTTCTAATCTAATTGTTAATTGCATACTGACACTGTGTAACCTTCATCTTCTTTTGCAGCATCTTTTTCTCAGTTCCCAGTAACAAAGTGAGAGTATGTGCTACCACCCAAATGAACATTATTTTCATAAAGAGTATGTGAAAAAATAAATCTGAACTCTACTGTGTATAGCTGCAGAAGTATATCTGCAACTCATGCAACATATATACCAACACTACACTGTAATGAGGATAGGGCACGCCACAATGTTATAATCTGATGCCATATTTAGCAAAAAACTGTTTTTCTACCCATATACTGGAGCAGTTTCATCCTGCTAAAGAACTTCCTGCATACCACTGATTCATATATATGCTCAATTATCACTCTCACAGCTTATGAACATAACACAGTTTCTGAAACAAGCAATCTGTTGTCTCTTCCTTCATAAATGGACAAGAAAAAATCAGAGAAAGAAATATTACAGAAGATTAACTGGTGAAATAACTGACTGCAGGCACTACTCATAGTTTGTCTTCTAAATGAATAGCAAAAAGTCATAAAAACAGACTGAAGATACGACACAAAAGGAAGGTTATTATCCTAGTTATGTTTGTCACCTTTCATAAAAAACACATAGGTGAGAAAACACAGAAGATGGTGTCTTAGATTACAGCTCCCTCTCATTCAGATTATGAGTATCTTTCATAATCTCAGCATCAGAAGGAATAAAACAATACAGATGTAAGATTAAAAATGCAGTTAACACCCAGTAAAGCAAATGTTTAAGAATAAATACAAATGTGTACAAATACACACTTGCGTACACACATACGCACACACAATTACAAAAAAAAATGATCTGCAGAGTTAAAATTTGTATGAAAAAAACAGAAGTGGAAGAGAGAATCTTTCTACCTTTCAGAAAAGTGCCTCATATACAAAGGCTTCCAGGACTTCTGCATTTTCTCTGTGCTTTGAGCTTTTTCATTTCCAGAATTTCTTGATGGAAAGCAGTAATCAGTAAACATACTGCTACGATATTGAAACTAAATAAAGAGTTTAACCTTCAGCTACACAATTCTTCATATTTAGCCATGATGAAATTAAACTAATGAACTAAGGAAAGTAGAGAACTAGTTTCATTACTAATCCAATTGAGAAAATATTGAGTCTAATTAAGTATTTAAAAGCTCTTACAGGTGGCTTTCATGAAACATTTTAAAATTTTTCCCTCATGCTCTGCACAAAATACCATCAACTGACATTACAGAAGCACAAAGTAACTTTAAGCCTTTAGACAGTCACACTGAAGTACTTGAAGATTTTTAAAGACTCAGATTACATTAATTCTTTTAGAACATGAAACAAAACTATTTATTTATACTTGGAGGAAATGTGCCATATAATCTTACTGTCTACTAGCACTATTATCATCCACGTCACCAACACTGTTTCCCAAACACAGGCAGAAAAACGTTTATGCCTTTCCTTCCCCAGAAAAACATCACCCATGTGACACTCAAATTCCACACGAACCACAAGGCTGTGACTGCCAATCTTTTGTGGAAATGAAATCCCAAGGCTGTACAAATTAAACTATGAATGGGGGCTGTAACCAGCAGTGGGAACTCCAGGCTCAAACACTCCTCTGGAGTGTTAGCACTATCTCACAGAGATAAAGTCTCTGTAACAAGTTTTAGAGGGTGCTAAAAATAATGATATAAAAATAATTTAAAAACAAAATCTAATGTAATTTAGAAAGTAAATGCCAGTTTTAGCTTCATTTACTCACAATCATTAGTTTTGACTAAGAATCTGGCTGGATGAATGAAAACTTTTTTTGTTGTTTTTGTGGGGTTTGTTTTTTTTTTTTCTTGTTTTAGATGAGTGCATTCTGGTTATACTGATAACAAAGAACTATTTTTCAATACATCTAAAGGCTAGAGATGAGCCTGATGTTCTGCCTGGAACACTGCAAGGGACTTGTGGGAGTTTCATCTTTCACAACAGAAATGCATGAGTAACTATTATAAATCCAGTAAAGTTTCTGCAGCATTTCTATTATAACTGATATGTCTCTGTGTGTGTGTGCAGTCCCAGGAGTACTGTTCTGGATTGATTAGCATCTTTATAATGAAATGCTCGATTACAGCTTTGAAATAGATAATTATAAAGGGAGGGTGCATTTTCCAGTTAGGGATTTTGGGTTTTTTTGGTTTTTTTTGTTTTTTTTTTTTAATTATCAGTGCATGAAAGGCAGCTGCAGAAGTTCTGACTGCACTGTCGCCTCTTTGGAAAGCAACTACATTTTGTTGCTCTCAGTGTGCATAAGTTAAATTGAATTGCTAGTTATGACTGGTATGGGAGTTTTATTTTCAACTGTCAGGGTGTGCAACCAGCTGTAACCAATTTTTCAATATCTTGAAAAGCCTCATTTGAAGTATACAGATGCGAATGACTTTGGGACCTTGTTGTTAGTAAACAGAAACATTATTCAAAACGTTTGCCTATCCTACTTCCTCAGTGTAAAGGAAAAAAACAAAAACTGTAAAGAAAGGTATACATTATGGATGTTCTGCATAACTTTAGCAGCACATGTAAAAAGGCCAAAAATATGTTGATGGCATGTCCAAGTTTGGGCTCATGTTTCAGACTTTCTCTTAGGTATATCACAATGTTGTTAAAACCACCTTCTGCCAAGAAAAGCAACTCATTTTTTATGAGGTTTAAGAGTAAATGAGTGGGTAGAAAAACTGCTTTTGATTTCAAGGGCTAGAAGTCAAGAGAAAAAACTATGAGTATTTCCTTTCCATAGTGTTCTGCATACTGCATCAAGCCCTCAATTTTAAAAGAGGTCTTCTACTAAAGAAATTTATTTGGCTGTTGAGCTGATATTTGAATAGTTTGCCTACTGAAGGTGCTAGAAGATACAGGAAAATTATTATTTTATTTTTTATAAACTAAGATAACAGAAACAACCAGATTAAGTGAGAAAATGCAGGGATGTATCCCAAGCAATCTCTAACCCCTTGATATCCAAAACCGTAATTCCTTAGTCCTAATTTGTCCATACAACAGATCCACCACTGCTGCCAGCACAAGGTTATAGATGCTTGTTTAAACAGAAATAGGCAGTTCACAGGCTAAAGGACAAGGAGAGGATGCCAGTAGAGGATATTTTATATCTTAAACAAAATCTAAACTCCATAAAGGTGGTGTTGTTCAGGTACCTGTAGATGAGTCTGTCTTTTGAAGTCAACAGGATGCAGACTGTTACCTTACTCTTTGTAAAATTTACTTCACAATCATTTCCTAGTTATTAGCACAGTGGAAACCAGGACTACTTCCATAAATTACGTCACTGGTGCATGCTCATTTCTTAAAGAGTCTGGAACTAAAAATATAGTCATTTGCTTCAAGAATTTTTATTTTTTTTTCAAGTCAGCTCCATTAAATATTAAATAAATGTGAATTGCTATTTCTACATTTTAAACAATGCTTTTGTGGTTTGTTTTTTTTTTGCTTGTTTGTTATTTTTGGTGGGGTTTGTTTAATATTTAGGCTTAATCTTTAGGCCAGAAAATAAGTAGCCCTGATTCATTAATTTAGTCATGCCACAACCACTGTACTACCACAAAGACACTTCCACATCAAACAATTTTATTTGAAATGTCATAATGGAAGATCCAAATTTTCAGACCAAACTTCCAGCATTATTTGTGTCAGAGACTGCTTGGGATCTAGGAGAAAGATGTACACTTATTTATTAAGGTACCAAAAGTTACAATTTTGGAAGATGGTTTGCATTTATCTCCATAGAGTTCATTTTACATCTTATTTGTGGATTCGGAAATGTACTGGAACGTGTTGGTGTAATTCATTTGTTCCTATACTGCACCATCATTTTTTTTTCATTTTTATCAGTAAAGTTGCCTTTATTTCTGTAGTTGAGCTCTTGAACAAACACATCTACACAACAGCCAAAGTAGTCATCTGATTTGTCACTGAATTTGGTATCCAGCAACAGATAAACACTAACTGAAATGCAAATCTTTCTCCAATGATTTCAAACAAATGTTCTGCTAAATGTTTTTTTTCTAAACATCTTCCAACAGTTAAGGAGTAGACTTCCTTAAGTTCCTAAAAAAATAAAAAAACACAAAAATCTTATATGATACCCATTCTTCACACTTAAAATCTGTATTTATAATGTTAAACCAAATCACTGCAAAGAACTGAGAAATGTAGAAATGTGGAATTTCATTCAAAACTCACTAAACTTTAACGCAAAGTATCATAATCAAATCGATCACATTAATTTCTGCAGTTCTGACTCTCACACAGAATTTATTGCTATTTTGTATTATTACTCACATTCCCATTTTTGATACTATTTAAATGTCTTAAACAATTCTATATTTTTTAAATGTTCTGCTACTGTTTAAATACAGAAGTAAAATTAAAAAAAAATGTACTGACACACTGTTGTTCTTCTTCATATTTTGTTTTCTCTTAAGTAGACTTCTAACTTAATAATAATTTCTGATACCCTCAGCACTTCCTACATTTTCCTCACAGTGATATGCAAGAAGACCCCTCAGAAATTAGGCATGTTTGAAAATGTATTTTAGAAAATAGAGGCTGGAGCTCTGTGAATGTATGTTGGAAGTAACATCTATGTTAGAGGGTAAAATACGAGCACACAGAAAGAGTATGCTACCTTTCTGTAGGAATATCCAACTGCACACACACACAACTGTGTCTACTCCTACATTATCACTGCACAGT
Source organism: Cinclus cinclus (assembly GCF_963662255.1). Classification (NCBI taxonomy): domain Eukaryota; kingdom Metazoa; phylum Chordata; class Aves; order Passeriformes; family Cinclidae; genus Cinclus; species Cinclus cinclus. The sequence goes on along the minus strand of NC_085084.1, from coordinate 55,886,746 downwards.
TATCCATGGAAGTGAATTATGGCTTACTGATGGATCTGCAGTCATGAGCAAAATCTGTATTCAGAAACATTCCTGAAAAGGATTCTTTCCTGACTCAGCATCACAGGCACAAAATTGGACCCTAATCCTAACTGGATCTAAGACACCCAGTATCCCACGCAGTTGCAGAAAGGTCAGTAAACACCTAAACAAATCTTCATGTTTAATTTAAGCAGCTGAGGTAAATGGGCTCATCCCTCCACTGCCTCAAAGGATGGTTCTCTAATTTCTAAGTGATGTTTGCAGACCTTTATATAATTTAAAACAAACAAACAAAAAAATACACTCACTTTTAAGCAAGGTCATGGGGACATTCTACTGAGTACTACAACACTAGTAAACTTCCTTTGAAAATGGATCTGCAAGAGAATTCTTACTGAATTACATCCTGAAAACACTGGATATCTACTTTACAACAGGACGTCAGTCTTCATCACACTTACCTATAGACAACATGTGCATGAAGCAGGAATTATCAGATTGTCTAATCATCAGACTACTGACAACAGAATCTATTTGAATGACTCATTTTTTTTCCCTGACACTCTTTAAGACCTTTTATTAGGCAAAAAAATATACCTACCAGCAAGAATTCTTCCTGTTATGGTGCACACACACCAATTGAATTGCTCTTCTAATAAACTGTGAACTAAAAAATAAGCTTCATTTCTTTCCCTTAAAGTGATTTCAGAATGTCTCTTTTGAGTCACACACTAAATCAAATTTTTTGTAATGCCTGGAGTATGTGTGTGGTGAATCTGAATTTTTGCACCAAAATACATCTAGTTGCATGGGTGTATTTTACAGACATGTAGATACATTTTCTTATACATCCACAAATCATCAGAACATTAAAAAACAAAACAAAAAAAATTAGGGAAGACACTTGTACTGGAGTCATAACCTTTTACATCAATAGTCAGAGTAAAATCACTGTTTTATTATTCAGTTACTTGAAGTGTGAATGACAGATGATGATACAGTTTGCTCTGCTGACTGAGCTCACACTTGTCTCAGAGAAACTATTTGCAGTTCACAATATTCAGTTCTCAAGCCTGACTTGATAGATTAAAAAAAAAAAAAAAAACACAAAAACACAAATCTAAAATTTAAAGCTAAATTTAAAAGATATATTACACCTCTATTAAATGAGGAATAGTGCAGTTCCTGAATCTGGTAAATGCTACCTCTTACCCAACACAGCTGCTTTTGTTAGCAATCCTTTCTGGAGGATTCTCCAGAGTGCTTCCACTATGTTCTCATTTCAAAGAACCTAAACAATCTGTTGAATTTTTATCACCAGAAAGTGTCATGACAGCAGATGGATACACACATTGTCTACTTTATATATAACGATTATTCAAAAAATGTTATTATTGTAAAACTATAAAGTGGATATGCAATTATTTATTTTTTAAATAACAGATAAATATATTTTAGGATAATTAATAAATATATTGCTTATGAAACTCTGAGAGACTTCTACTTGGTAACAGCTGTAATCCCAGTTTATTTAACTCTTACAATCCTTTTGAATTGTTTTGTATACTTCTTCCTACATGTGAGTGTGAAAGCACTTAGGTTCTCTAGTCAGCGAAAAAACTACTTAGACACAGTCCTTTTTTTTAATAAATATTTTCTTTGCAACTAAGCCAGGAAAGGACTCCAAAACCTCACAAGTGACCTAAGGTCATGTACATATTCTCTTCCTACCTGGAAAGAGGAAAAGTTGCTGACGTTTAACTTTATCAATTAGAGCTATTGTAAGTATTGTATCACTACCCCTTGTATAAAAGTGAGAGATAAGTCTCATTTGGAATGTCTGGTATGGCAGCAAAGTTTTACATTTCTCTTTCATTCTATATAGGTCATTATTCAGATCATGAACCATGGACACTGAAGGTCTGTAAGAAGCAGAAATTCATTCTTAACTCTAAATAGGCACAAAAATAAAGCAACCTAAAATTGCAAAGTACTAAATTTTGAAAAGGTCATATGAATATAGAGAGCATGAAATAATACCATTATCTGTAAAATTCCAAAGGCTGCTCCTTCAACTTTGTAAAATCATGTTTTACTGATACATCCTAAAATAATATAAAAGTAATACCAGCTATTAGTAATTATAATCATTTAGAAAGAAATTATTAAAATATTAAAATATATTTGTGGATTTCAGCTTATCTTTATTAGAACAGACATATAAATTTTAATACATGTGGACATCTCCCTGATTTTGTTATTTGTTAAAGCTGTAACATTTCAGCAAAAAATTACCTGAAGGAATTTCAATGCCTTGGAAATAAACTAGACTGTGAAGAACAGAGAATCACTTAGAATCATAAATCAGAGAAGCAAAAGAAAGATGGTCTCTTGATTTAGGTGTTTCTTTTAATCTTGCTTTGATTATATTAGCATTAATACCCAAAAGACTAAAATACCATCCTTGCTCTCCAAAATCCAAGATTTTATCTATATTCTAAAGAATACAGGTAGAAAAATTCTGAATGCAAAGTCAACTGAATAAGGCTATGCTCTAAAATGAAGGCACATTCTGGCTGGCCAACTTCAATTACTCGTCCTGCAACTAACAAAAAAAAAACATGCTCCCCAAAACCCCAATACAACTCAGTACACTTTAGCCCATATGCACTACCACTACTCTTTGATACTTTAAAAGCCACACTATTTTAGAACCAGTATTTTAAAAGAATCTCACAACTGGTGTCAGAAAAACCGAAAATAAACAATTTTTTAAGTCATGTTTTATATTGATAGTGAATTCCAAAAAATTTCACTGTAGTCACGGAAGTGAATTTTCAATTAATGCCATTTGTCTGCACCCACCAAAGATTTGATTATTTATCTATTGTTGCCACCTTTTTTCACAAGCAGAAAGCAGGTTCTTAATGAGCTGTTTCTATTTCCTTATTTCAGAAAGGAAATAGTCAACATATACACCAACGTCAAAACCTGGACTAGCAGATTTTGCTCATAGCAGAAAACACTAACTACAAACATGAAACTCTTTCATAGAAGTAGAAATCTGACCACACTAAAACTCACACAAGATTAATTACATTACTACAATGGGCTGCTCCAAGTGATTTTAACAGTGCTTACCAGGAAGTATTGCTAACTACCTGGTAAATAGTACTAGCTTCTTTAAAAATTTCAGATTAAACATCACAACACCAGAGCAGTATAAACATAGTCTATTTGAACAGAACTAAAAATCAAAGCCAAGTCTAAGTTTGTTGAAAAACTAGGAAGGGGTCTGAAAACATGATCTGTCAACCTATCAAACAATCAATCATAAAAACAGGGCTGAGAGAAAAATATCTTAAGTATTCTTGTATTTTGCCACCCAACCACAGCGCAGTCTTTTGAGATGGTTCATATAGTTGTCTCAGAGGAAACAGAGAGGTCTTTCATATATGTATTTTTCTCATACAACACAATCATTTATAAGTGCTAGAAGTTGAAAATTATTTGCCTAAAGTCCGTAGTTTAGCTTGGTAAAAAGCTAGTTTCTTTGTCTTTCTCCTGCCCCCGTAAAACAGAATAGAAGAGTGTTATCCTTGTAAACTTAAAAGACTTTTTTTTTACTTTATAGCAAGTATAAATCTAGCTGTTTAATGTCACTGCTAGTCTTAACTGGGTGAATGTAGCATCAATATTATTTTCAAAAAATGAAGAACTTATATCTTGACATTTTCTAAATTAATTTTCCCAGTTTTTGCATAACAAGTCCAAAAATTTATTTGAAGTTAGAAAGCTAAAGTAATAATTAAAATCTAACTGAAATAGTCATTGGTGTCAAGTGGTGTTTCTTCTCACTCGAACTGTAGATGACCTCAACTACCCTGTTTGGCAGAAATAAACTGCTTCAAAAGCAAGCCCACCTAGTAAAAAAAAGCATTTTTCTAGTTTCTAAATACACTTCACACACACACAGAAACCCAACAGAAATGAAAGTAAAACAAACAACAAAACAAAACAAAACAAACAAAAAAAAACCTTGCAAAACAAAATGGAAAACCCATACATTTAAAAGACTCAATTAGTAGAATACGGTGAGCTAGAAAATAGGGTAAGGTCTCAACTTTTTGATCAGGAAACTATACGCAGGTCAAGAGAACTTCTCCATAAACTACTGAATATTTTTTTCAAAATTACAGCAAATGGAAGGTTGAATCCAAAACACGTATTTCTGAATCACCTCACTAGTTCCAAATCATGAGGCTATAGAAAGTCAGCCAAGCAGTTTCAGGATCCTTTACAGAAATAATCATAGTAACTCTAATAATCTTCTCATGACAGGGGGAGGAATAAAAACTTTCCATCAGCAACCGAACACCACACGTATACACAAACACATGTATTACTGAATCCTCATTTTGAGTAAAAAAATTTGGGAGGTCCTCAGGAATCTGTTAAGATAGATTCCAAATCTGTGTGCAGGAATACAAATACTGTTATTTCCAAACTAGTGGTTTTTTTATGATGGAGTTTACATATTTGACATGGGAAGAGGAATAGTGGTATACAGACCCTGATAATATCGCTTCAAAATCAGCCACATTGCAGTATTAAGTCTGTTAGAGCTCATTTACAAGGCCAAGAAGCATGAAATAATACATGAAAAGTTGCAAATCAGTGGTAGAAGAGCAAAATCAAGATGCTTCACTAATGATCCTACTGCTAATCACAACTTCAGTCAACCTCCACATACCACTGCCATACTTCATATCCCAGACAGTTTTAGGTGTTTCCAAGTGCTCTTTATCCCCTTCACTGTGTATTTCTGAGAACATACACACCTGCAGAGTCTGGATTTGGAATTAAATATCTGAAGTTAATGAAAGATTCCTTTTGATTGCAAAACAGCTAGACTATTTGAGACACAATCTAACACATCATCTATCAAAATTTAAAAGCAAGAGAATCCCCATTAATTTTAGAAGAAGTTTGGATGCCATGAAGTTCAGCATGTATCAAAAGTTTTTGTTCCCTTAGCAGCATATCACCAGTCTAACCAAGGTAATCTTTTGTATATGCATTAATGGTTTAAAAGGATGACCAACAAACATACACAAATAGACATATCGTAAACAAATATGGGAAAATTGTTGTAGCAGATTTAGAAACATGAAACTTGGTCTTTCTTTTCAAAGCAAAATATTCCTTAATCATTGTATTTATTAGTTATTAATATTATTTATTTTAATGTTGCTAATGCTAGTACCACTTGATAAGCTTCTAAAATCATAGACCTTTTTTCTTCATCCTGTCATGTTTGTGAAGCATGTAGGCTTCTCACATATGCTTTTAGTCTACATGTTTCATTCCCTTAAGTTTGTACTTCCCATCCCCCTTTCTGTTACAATTCTTTAGAAATCTTTTGAGGTATTTATATCAAAGTATGCATTGATACAATACAAAGGACTAATGGAATCCTAAACAATGTGATTGGTCTTACAATCCATGTAAAATTCTTTAATTCCTCTTTCAGAATATGCTTTCCTTAAAGTTTCATTAAATTTAGCAGTAGGAAAACAAGGACACAGAAAATTACAGTCTTTTCAGAGATGTAAAACCCTATGTTTGCAGAGATAAGCAGTAAGCTGCTGGTCCACAGAATGGTGCGTAATTGTTGCTAGCTCCTAAAATGAGCAAAAAAGGATGATTACAGTGAGATTTACATGAACTGTGAGAATGACTTTTTTTTATGGTCAGTGAAAAAGACCAGCTTCTGTCTACATAGATGGATTACCTCTTACTGACTTTACTCTTGACTTCATGTAAGTGATTCTTCTGGTAAGGGGAGCATTTTTAAATTACTACAGCAATACTTCTGTGGCCCTAGGACCCATGAGAATCTTCTGAAAATAGTTTGAGGAAAAAAGTGTTAACAATCAAGTATGTTACCACTCTCGGATTCAAACAGCTGGCATTTTTAAGTACATATTCACTTCTATATATATGTATGGACAAAATATCTATCTATCTATCTATCTACAAACATTGTAAAATAAAAGGTGGTTCCTAAACATTTGCTTCTTCTGATTGCTCTGCTTTAATAACCGCCTGAAACTTAAGTGACACCAGGTAACTGACCCTGCATAATCTAAGTAAGAGTTCTTCCTCAGCTACAACAGAAAAGTTGTAGGAAAAGAGATGCCATGAAATAAAAATCAAAACAACTAATAAAAAAAAGAAGTCAAACAGAAAATCAACTTGCTCAGAGGTTATGTCAGTTTACACAAGAAGAGTAGAAAAATTTCCAGAATATAAAGTCAAAGAGAAATTGTTGAAATACCTGAAATATTTCATTGTAACTAACAGCACAGTTTTTACTGTTGTATGTGGCTAATAATGAAGGTTTAGGAATAAAAACATCTAAATTCCTAGCTGCTTATACCTGATACCATGCAGGTATGGAAGACTGTAAGTCACTCCAGAATGCATCAGGACTGCATAATTAGAACTGCAATAATAAAGTTCCTTTAATATCGCACAGCCTTAGCAACAGAAGTTCTGCCAGCTCTGCAGCCCCCTACTTCAGCCCATACAGAGAAGGCTGCCATGAACAATGAACCACACGCAGACGTTTCACAGCACCCTTCAGAGTCAGCTTCAGAGCACTGCATCTACTACTGTGCTGCTTACGAATGAGAACACCCATGCTCTCTGTATTCCTTTTAACTAGTGCTACAGCAGGATCCACTTCTACACTTGGTGACCATCTAAGGAAAAAAAAAATGCTTATGGGGGGCTGAAAAAAAACAGAACTGTAAGGTCTCCGCAATACTGGAAATAGTGCTCTTCAAACACCACCCCTCTTAACAGCTCCACACAAAACAAAGGTATCCAGATGACCAGATGCTGCAGAGTCCTCTGCTAGTGATAGTGACAAGCAAATCAAGCAGGTGTGTCTTGCAGTCATAAGTGTGAGGAGGACCCTCAGATAGTGCCCATCCTCATCGATGCAGCTAAAAGTCTCAGAATGCCCAGTAAGAATACTGCAAACAACAACTAGAAACACCTGTAATTAAAAAAATGTATTTCTAAAAGCATAAATGTATTATAATACTGATAATTAGTGTAAGTTCAGTATCATCTGGATAAAATTTTCAGAACAGTTCAGGACATAACCGGTACAGGTGCTTAGGACAGCAAGCTTTTTTGTCCTCCCAGGACAGCTTAAATACACCTTAAAAATAAACAAAAAACCCAGATTGAGCCAAAACCAACAAACAAAAACAAACACGCAAAAACCCAGCAACGGACACAAAATAAAACCACCCCCCTTCAACAAAACACACAAACAAACAAACAAACAAAAACTCAAGAACAACAAAAAGAAACCACCAAGGCAGCAAGGAATCAATTAATCAAAATATAAACCTCTGCCTGCCCTTTTGATCTAAGTACAGTATCTGTTAATGCTGAATAAGCTTGAAAGAGTGAAATGATCAAAGAAAAATTAATTCTAAATCCAAGAGAAAGTATTCTGTAAATAGAAATAAAACCCAGCAGCATGTAATGTCATACTTTCTTAACTCTCTGGTATATATAATTCATGCTTTCTTTACAAAACCTTTCTCTGATTAACTTTCTTCATTAAAATTTCTGCAGTAATATGATTTTTTTTAATTATTATATAAAAGTCCTAATTTTAGTAATAATCAAAAAACCCACAAAATATAACACTAAGTGTACTGTTTGAATGAAGAGAAACTAACAGAGATGTGATAGCATATAAACTGTGAAATGCCAGTAAACTGTGTCAATTATTTTGATATGTTTGTTTATTGCTGTTTCAGGATATCACTGAACTGATCTTTTTGGTAAGTTGTGTCCATACACCATAAGTATACACATCCTACCCAGCCGAAATGCCTTTTGGGAATTACTGATCTGTGAATTATTTTTTCTGTGCCCAACTAGATCTACTACATCTACTAACCAAATGTAATTAATCTGGACATTATGCTGTGTTTGTTTTTTTTAAAATGAAATTATTTCATGTAATTTTAAAGGAGCTTGAGTATAGGGCAAGTAATTTGAAAAATTATTTTATTCACATAAAAAGGTGTAATTAAAACTTATGAATCAGCAGTCTCAACATTTAGACACATATTTTAGGACTAGTGAAACTCTGGTACAATTAAATGAATAAGTAACTTCAAGCCATACCCTTATTTTGAAAATAAATGCGAGAACACTTACTTGCAAAGCAAAGAGGTGCATCTTATCCTAGGTGAGACAAAAGCTCAGAGACTATTCTCCAGTGCTTGTCTGGAACTAGATTTCCAAGTTTTTATGATCTTCAGGACAACTGTCTAAATAGTACATACAGATGTACCAACCACAACACATCTATTTCTGCATCACATGAGTAGGAGCAATAGAGAGAAGATAATTCTATTTAGAACAAAAAAAAAAAAAAAAAATGCAGATTACAACAGTTTAGGGGGGAAAAAATAAAACCAAACAGAAGCATACTAAAGAAAAACATAAAAGAAAATAAAAAAGATTAGGCGCAAATATCAAAATACTGCGCTGTTCCCATATGCCATTTGCACAGTGACACCAAGGAACATGTAAGCATTATCCAAGCAATACTGAAGGTAGTACTACTTTGATCAAATGAAGAACAACATATTCTTTGGACTTGGTCACATTACACAGGGAGGAACTGCTTTGAATTGATACAGGTAACTTCAATTTTAACTCCTTCCAAAGTTATATTTGTAGATAACAAAGAAAAACAGATTGAACAGCTCAAAAATAACAAATTCAAGGAAATACAGTTAATATACTTTAAAGTTTGTTAACAATTGTTTCATGTTGTGGTGCAACACTTGACCTTCTCATGGGAATCCTTCACCTTCTAGAAATTACCTGGTATTAATACTTGGCAAAATTATTAAAACAGCTTCACCAGATCTGTACATAGAACAAAACATGGCATTCCAAGTAGCATTTCAGTGTCCAGACAGTAACATTTCTTTAATAAGTAACAGGTGTGTATTTCTCTAATAAACAACTTCCAATCTGGACAGAAAGACATTGCATAATCAATATTCCACCATATATTCAGCAGTTAATTAGCTCATTGTCTATAAATGTTACTGTTTAGAACTGGAAACCTAAAATTACTCCACCTGACTGCAATCTTTCTGTTTGAATAGGCAATACTTTAAGAGTTGTTTCAAATTATAGTGTTCCAAGCACAAGCAGGAAGTCTGGATGGCTTGAGGGCACCCCAACCATTTTTGCTGACTACCTCATCCCTGCGTCTGAAATTATTACATGACTGAATTGCATAGTTTCACCTTGCAGGGAGAGCAATTAGTTTTTCTACTCTCCCACTGGAGACAGAAAATCAGCCTCCCACACTTCAGCTAAATACACGTCGCAGAGCAAATTTTTCCCATGCTAATTTAAACAATAATAGTTCAACTACATTTAATTGTAGATATCCTCTAACCATGCTAAACCATCCGTTTTCTGATCCCAATGTTAGGAGAATTACATGCAAGAGAAATAAAGTAGGTAAAAATAGAAGTGCATTTATTTTCACTTTTGACATTACTGCTATTCTGTTTCAATACTGAAAAATTATATTCAGTCCATATATTTAACATCACCTAGTATCATGAGAGAAGTCTGCAGGATTTTTAATTATCATTCTTCATATATCGTGATACTTTCTAAACAGAAGTGTTGAACAGTGCATTAGTGACAAATTCCCAAGACTGTGCCCCTTCAGCCCTTGGAGTTTAACTCCTCTCACATTACAGTATTTATTGAATTTCCAAGCCAAACGGTGTTCTGCTCCATAAAATTCTGACAAGTGGACTCTGCCAAGCTAATAACAGCCTCATTCTGCTGAAATAAACTTATTTCACTGCGGCAAACAAAATGACATGACCTGGAAAGGTTATTTTTAACTGGGTAACGACCCAATACAAACCAAGTCTCTCCCACTAGATTCTGAAAACTGTAAGACAGATTTCTGAAATGTAAATATGTCCTAACATCACTTCACTTATCTGTTGTTATTGCTGTACATGACTGTGGCATGACTTTTTTTAAGATCTGTGTTGTTTGATTTTCTTAATCAGTAGTTCAGTAAACTTACTAAACAATGCCTAGTGAGAGTATCTCAGTGGAATGACCTGGCAAGTGCAAGACTCATGCTAGGATGCTGTGTCCTCCTACCTTCTTTTACCCTCTGCCATTTTATGAGTTTTGCCTATTTATCAGACACAATTCTATTAAAACTGCCCTTACAGATAACAAATCTGGTAAGCATTTCCTCCAGAAGGATTTCTCTCTCCCCGATTAATTTTATACCAATTTTTACATTACCATTATAGAGATTTGGAGAATAAACAACTAGGGACTAATCTGGCCTTCTGGAAAGGCTGTGTCTTCTACACATATGTCAAGTTCTTTGTAGTGGTCATTTATATTGTGAATGTTAGTGCAGTAATATTCACGAACTGCCTTTTCCAAGATGCCTATGTTCTTCTATTAATACAGCATATTTTCTGCAGACTGCATCCATAGACTAACCATCAGTTTCAGGTCAGATCTGTATCAAGTTTCAAATTACAGGAGACCATGAGAGAACCTCTGTAACAACTGGAATTTTACACAAACATGCTGCACCTGCTAGGTACTCCCTTGCTGGTAAAAAGGACAATCCTTGACTGCAAACAGCAGACTCCAGCAGTTCATTAAAGAACAGTTAGAACATCTACTGCAAACAAAAGGATCAGAATAGCTATCACTCATAAAAATCATTAGTTTCAAGGAGCACAGAAGAAGAAAAATGGGAAAAAAAACCCCACAAGCCAAGGGAAGAAACCACAAAAGTCAAAGAAGGAACACTTCCTTTTTGGGTACGGCTTGTAGTTTATCAACAGCAGTGGCAAAAGATTTAGGATTTTAAAATACTTCCTTCAATCACTTAACATTAAGCTAGCAAAATGCAAAAAGCTTTATTTTTTAGGTAAATTATCTTACTTCTGTATTTATTATATATAAATGATGGACGGATGGATGGATGGATGGATGGATGGATGGATGGATGGATGGATGGACGGATGGATGGATTTTTTTTTTTTTGATTGGGGGGTGTTCCTACAAATGCATAATCATGCAAAGCACAGAACAACTAGAAAGTTTCTTAACAGTCATGATATCTCTAATATATCAATCCCAGTTAATTCTGATATTAACAATCCTGATTATTTACCCTAGCCACAAAGCAGGATAGGGTCGCATTAGGGGGAATGCTGCCAGGTGGTAAAGTGATGTGATTCTTCCCATCTTCTCAGCTATATGCTTTATTCCTGTCCTCCAGCTGAGAATGGAAGGCACAAATAAATTCATGGACTAGGATTTTTTCTAGGAAGTACTGTACTTTTCACAAATCAGAGACTGCCATGTCCTATGACCACAGAAACCTGATGTTGTGTTAACTTATTCTTAGCTATTTGAGTTTTACAAGGTTCACTTTCCCTTTAGAATGTGCAGCTCTCAGAGTCAAGTAGGCAAGCTTTATTACTCACTTTAAGTACATCCTTTTTGCATGTGTGTGGCAAAAAGTGTGTAAAGTTTGGACATTTAAACATTTAGCCCCAAACAAAGCAGATGGGGTATGATTTTAGCTCACAAAGAATATTGCAATCATCAATTTGCAAAACAGCCACCCCGCTATGGTTCAACAAAAAGATGATACTGCTATGAAACTGTTTCCTTTTTTGTTATCCTGCAGCATAAACTGCCACAATCCTTACTGATACTGACTTGGAAGTAGATTGGAGAGCACTTACCTCAAATGATCTATCACAAGATGAATATAAGAAAGGCAAGAGGACATTATTTCCTCCTTGACTGATGAATTTACCCAGACTTCCTGCAAAAAGCCCGATTTTACCAATCACCTGTGTCTACCACTAGTGTTTTTGTTGGTGGTAGAAGATTGAGAAAAGGTAGCCAAATCATGTTTGATGTTATCAAGCATACATTTTAATTGTAAAATCTGTTGCAGAATGGTTGAAGTTGGAAGGTACCTCTAGAAGTCATTTGGTCCAACACTCCTGATCCAGCAGAGCCAGCTAGAAGAGATTATCCAGGATGATGTCCCTAGCCAGCCTGCCTCAGTGGTCAGTCATACTTATCCTACAAAACATTTTTCCTCATGTTCAGATAGAACGGACTGTGTAACTTCATGGACAATGATAGGATGGTAGATAATGGCTGTAAGAGGATCAGTAGTGACAATTACCCATTGCTCTGTCACTGGACACCACTGAAAAGAGCTTGGCCCCATTTTCTTCAGACCCTCCCAAGAGGTATTTGTACAGATGGAGAAGATCCTCCTAGCATTCTCTTTACCAGGATAGCCGGTCCAGCTCTCAGCAATCCTTGCTGAGGAACTAGCTGTTCTCTAAACTGTTTCCAGTATGTCCATGTCTTTATTGTACTGGGGAACTCAGAAATGAACACAGTACTCCAGCTGTGGCCTCACAAGTCCTGCCAGTCACTGGTGGCTGTAAGGCAGAACACTGCTTCAGTAGCAGAACTCACAAGTGCCAAACTGCCTTACAGTCTGAAAAACTGTCTTAGGAAGTTTGTAAGACTGCTGTGTCTGGCACTCATGGTTCAGAGACACCTTTCCATATTACAGACTTCTGGAAGACAAGAGAAATCATTTTATGGTCATGAAGAGAAACAATACAGCTCCAGAGAGTCCATTAGAAAGAACAGCAAGCATGATTTACAAATTATTCACTTTAAAATTTTCTTTAAAATTTTCTGCATTTTGGGAACAGTTTTGCTTTCTCAAATACTGGCCAAGTGATAAAACAGCAAAAAGTTTATAAAATTATTTTGAAATATGGTTATTATAAATACTGAAGTTCTTTGCAGTGCAGAAGCATTTGAAGCAGAACTCATGAAATATTTAAAGTCATGCTTGTGACAGAACTCATATTTATACAGTGTACCCTTGAGAGCTTTCTCACAGGTGCTTAAAAGCAAAAGGCTGGCAGAACCTTTATCTTTTTATTCACCTAATCTCCATATAATAATAACTGAGATTAACTGAGATTTATTTGCATCGTGTTTATTTGCCTACTGAAAGATGTTTGTCTAACAGAAAACATACTACATATGTTTTTTTCTATTTGTAAGCAGTATTACTTTAAATGTCTTTGTAGGATACTCTTTTTAATTTTTACCATACAAAAACTGTAGAGGGCATTCACTTGCTTGGAAGACAACACTGGAAACAGGGCACATGGCTTGGTTTCAGTGTCAATAAACTCTGCTAATCAAATGTTGTTCCTCAAGAACAAAGCAAACAAGTTATTTTTTACAAAATTCCATCTGGATAGTTATGAAAACTTGCTGATATTTTACTGAAATTGAATGAATGACCCAAAACAAGGAGTTTCTCAAAATGGGATCAGGAAATAACCAGCATACATTGTAGATTGGGTTGTTTTTTGGTGTTTTGTTTTTTTTTTCTAATGTCATCCCCTCTTTAACAGTTGCTATCTAACAAATCACATTAACTACCTTGAATCAGTTTTTGAATGAAGTTATACTTAATGCAAAACTATTTGAACTATGCAGAAATGCCACGACATTCTACTTAAGGGCAAGTGATTCCATGGCCTATTATAATTTATTCTTCCCCAAGTACTCTTCATTTTAAATATATGCATGATTCCTGTAATAAAATTAAATAAATAGAAGATATCTGCTGTGTAATTGCTAACTAGACATATTAAAAACAAACTGGATACTGAATAATTCAGGTCTTCTTATCTGTAAAATCCTTTATATACTTTACTGTAAGTTGCTACTAATAAAGAATATTGTTTAGAAAATAGTAGAAAACTGAAATGCAGAGATGCTGAACAGTCTTTTTATAGTAGCTGCATGTCTTATATTCAGAGATTCCAAAGGATAAGGTTAAGTATCTGTGTGAAAATTCACATTAGCTCACCAGAATAACAGAAAAAAAGTAACAAGAGATATTTTTTATAAACACCAAACCATCAGACAAAAAGCAACATACAGATTTATTCTCACAATTAAAACTAAATGCATAAAGGAAAAATCAGATGCAATCAAATCAAGCCAGAATACCCTAATATGCTGTCACTGGGTGCATGGAGAAAGATTCCATGCCATTTAGGGAGTGTGTACGTATAATTTACAGACATTATAGCAAAAAATTTAAACAGCACAATTTTCATTTATATAGACAAAGAAAGGAGTAGCATAAAGCAACACATGAAAAGATGCATATACTTGGTAAGATCCCAGTAACATTTCACAAGAAATATATCTTTTGGTTCAGTAATAAAAATAAGCATGTAAATTAGCAGTCAGTAAAATAAAGGCAGAACCACCATAAGCAGCTCTCTAAGGACAAATTTATGGAAGAGATCCCCCAGCTAAATATTGGCATGCTGCTTATAAGCTGGCGAAGTGACAATTGAAAGATGTAACAGTCTGCAAATTTTGAAGGGCATATGGAAATTGAAATGTAAGAAAAAAAGGAGAGGAACTTGATTATCAGGAGAACATTCTGGAAATAAAAGTTATCGCCAAGGAAAGATGCATTCTAAACAATATAGAGGAAATCTCTTGAATTTTGATTATTTGAAGAATATTCTAAACAAACATAAAGAGTAGCAAAGGAAATATTCACAAGAGAAGGAGGATGAAGATCAGAAGAGTTTATTTTATCCCCCCCCCCCCCGATAAAGTGGACTATAATTCAAGTTACCATTCTTATGAGTACTCCATCCTTTGAAATGGCTTATCAGTCTTACAGTGATGGTTTTTCACATCAGCCAATTTTGCCATTTTTCAAAGAAAGGTATTTTATGCCTTTAGAACTGTAACTCAGTTTCAACTCTGTACTGTTTCAATAGTGTGTATCACTGACTCTAAACCTTTTCTCCAAAAGACTTGAGAAAATGAATGACTAAAACAAAAGGAAAGTTCACCTTGTACATATGAAAAAGCTCAAGAGCTCAGTGAACACACAGGAGGAGATCCACATGACTTACACACAGGGCTATGGCCTCTATGCATAGAAGTAAGGAATGGGAGAGTAAAGTGATTAATTATCAAGAGGCCTCTTTTGCTTGTAAGGAGAGAAATTCGATTAGAGGATCATCATCAAATACCATGCCAATGCAGTGGTGAGACTGCAGTGATAGAAAAAAGATGACATCCACTAAATGCTCTGATTCAGCCTGAGCACATAGGTAATCCCAGGGATTGACTACATTAAATTGCTGCTGTGTTTTACACCATCAGGATTGTATGAAGAGATCAAAAATGAGTTAGAAGAAGGCCTCCTGGATGAGGCCTTAACAACAATTTTAACGTTGTCTACCATGTTTTTTACTTTTTTAACATTTTCAGCTTTTGTTTTTTGTGAATTGGCAGCTAAGTACCACCTAAGCTAGTAAAAAACTGGACAAAACAGACTAAATAAACAGTTTTCAAAAAGCGGAGCAAAATGTAAATATTCTGCAGAGTAAAGCATGTTGACTTTAATGTGGTGGTAGTAGTCATGACAACAATCAGCTGTAACCTGTATGATTTTACTGCAAAAGATGAATCGTTATCACTACCAGACAAAGGAATCAAGGATGATTCACTGAGCCTGTATAAACTCACTCAGAACACCTTTACATGCAAAGAAAGTCACTACAAGTACCCTTACTGCTTTCCTGTCCTATGTGGTATACTCCCACTCTTACTCCATATGGGAGGCTTCCATGAATAGAATGAAACTGCCACATAAGAGTTTAATTAAGGGTCTTCCTGAAAAAATGTGATAGGACTTGCCTTCTAACCCACCATTCAAGTGAAATAGAGAAACTACTTATTTATTTTTTCCCACTTCCTTATCTTGACAGTCAAAAGTAAAATTAAGAAAACATGATTCACCAAAATGCGCAGGTATTTGAAATATATAGTCATCCCTGAGGATGTGCAATGTCTTCCCATGCCACATGAACCAAAGCATTCTATGTTCTATACATCAAACACAATGAATTCAGCTCTTTAAGGACACTTTTCTGAAGAGCTCAAAGAGCTCTCTAGCCTGCATGTAGGAAATTGAGTAAGGCAGGCTGGAAACCAGCATGGCTGATTTGCTCCTCAAACTGAGGAGTAAGAGAGATATGCACAACTAGTGAAAACAGGAACATGTGAACTGGGGAGATTACAGAGATATGGTTGAAATTTCTAAGGATGGTATTGGGAAAGCCAAGTAAAATCTGGAACAGGACTTGGCAAGGGATGTGACGCATAACCAGAAAGGATCCTGTAAATTCACAGGTCAGGAAAAAGAGTCCAAGGAGAGCCCATCATCCCCTACTAGGCAAGCAGGTTGAACTAGTGATGACTGATACAGTGAAGGAAGGGTGAGGTACCCAGTTACCTTTGCCTTAATCTTCACCTAGCAGTCACGCCTCCCAGGTCTTTCAAGTCCCTGATCCTCCAAGTGAGTGTGGGGGCAGTGAAGTCCCTCCCACTATAAGCAAAGAGCAGATCTGGGATCACCTGGTGAAGCTGAATAGCCACTAGTCTATTGGACTTGTGACAGTGACAGGACATACAGCAATGATTCTAAGCAGAGAGAAGGCGGGTTCAGTCTTGAAGTTAGGATGAAATTCTTTACTGAAAAGGTGGTGAAGCACTGAAACAGGTTGCCCAGAGAACTTTTGGATGCCCCATCCCCGTAAGTGTTCAGAGCCAGGCTGGATGGACCTTTGAGCAACCTGGTTTGGTGAAAGATGTTCATGTCCATGGCAGGGGAGTTGGAACACAACAATCTTTAAATGTCCCCTTCCAACCCAAACCATTCTGTGATTCTGTAAATAAACCTTCAAGAAGACCAAAGTAATAGAAATTGTCATTGTCACAATGACATGTTTCAGAAACTTTTGCACTATACTGAGATGTTCTGAACTTGCCAGACAAATAGTGACACATATAATAATGGTGATTCCATGCAGATAATCTCTTCAGTGATTCCCAGACAGGAGAAAGCAGAGGCTGCATGGTAAAATATTCTAAATATTGTTTAATATGTTATTCTGCAATACACTTGGAAGCTATGACACATAAATATAGCAATATATTACAGCAACGGAAAAATATTAGAGCAACAGAAAAATATTACAGTAACAGAAAAAAACAGGCACAGGAGAACAGAATTCAAAGACAATGAACAAAGCTATCAAAAAGGTAGCAGCATCCTGATAACAAACTGTTTATTGTTCTCCTCGTTTAGCACTTAGATTATCAATAGTTCTTAACTTACTAATGGCATCAATTTTCCTTTTGCATGAACCCTTCTTCTCACTTTCCCTCTACTTTGTTAGCAAATTCAGGACACCTTTTCCACAACGACAGGATAGAGAAAGAGGGCAGGTAAGAGAAGATAAACAAAAAGAATGTATATGAAGACTCCAATAAAATACATTGAAAACTGGGTACAGTTCTCAGATACCCCCTCAGGAATCATTCTTCCTAAGTCATTGTTCACAGAAAATTAATAATTAGTAGGATAAACAGTCATACCAAAAGCAGGAAAATCAGTTCAGAGATATGAACCTATGAGTATCTAACACTGAAAAATCCTTGTTAAGAAATGAAATTTGGCATCTGTACAGTTCTACCCCTGCGGGCACTTAACTGGACTGAATGCATTCCAGTCATTGACTACCTAACTTAGTTAAGAATTTATACCATAATTGGAAACACAAACACTCCTTATTAATTAGATATATGAGAAAACAGTAACAACAAATATTTTTTTTTCTAAAACCATGAGCAAATGTCTTAGCAAAACAGTAAGTAAAAGCTTTCAATCACATGATCTGTTAGACTGATATGGTCTCCTGAAAGGAAAGGATGTAGGTCATATAATTTATGTTACCTGACCTGAGAATGGAAAGGGACTAGAAAAATACAATGCAAGCAACATATTGTGACTGTGTTTAGCTGACATTAACATATGATTTCAGCTCTAAGTTCAGGGTCTTGGTAAATAATTCTTGTCCTTACGTCCCTCTCCTTTATAAATTCAGACTTTTTTCTTCTTTCAGCTTTAATATTAGCCAAGTATTTGTCCTTGTTTTCGAAAAACTAAAGGGAACAGAAGGCCAATCTATTAATTAGGAATTTTTGCTCATGTTTTAAAAGCAGTAAGTTCAGACTTGTGCTGTTCTCTTTTACTGTCCAGAACCCATTATTTTATTTACTACACAAAACTCAAATTCTTTCCTGAGTGCCTGAATTACTAAGTTCTTCACCAGCACTTAATACTGCCATGTGGTACCAATTCACAAACAATAATGTATTTTACATCATACACCTATGTCATACACTATCATATTATTCTTAACTTGCACAACAACAGCTGAGAAAAACAGATAGGTCTGGATAAAGTAGTGGAACATCAAGGCCTGAATAAATGCAAATGAATAAATTATACTAAAAAAAGCCATCAGACGTCACACATTCATGTTCAAAACTCTTCCACGTAAGGAGTAAGCTTAAACTCAAATCAGGTTACAGGCCTGGAGGAATTTTGTTTGTAACACTTGCTAGTTTAGAAATAAAATCATGCAGGAAAAGGAAAAACAGTTTATTGTTTTTTCTGAGTCAGGCATGATTTTGTCTTCATCCTCATGTTACCTTCACTGGTAGATGACATGAAGTCTAATACACCCAGGATAAGGACTATCTGGGAGATGTGAAAAGAGCCTGTATTTTGCAGTAATATGGGAAGGTATTTCCTGGATAGTATTAGCCTTTTACTACTAAAGCTGTGTACTGAGAAAGTCCAATAACAGGTTTTCTTACTAGAAAACTTCAGAAAACCCTGAAGTGGAAATGCAGACAAGAAGGGTAGACATGAAGACAGGATAGGGCTTTTGTGGCAATGCTGATGACCAGTAAATACCTGTAAACATGAAAATTAATTTTGGTATTGGAGCAACTGAGTATGGTCATTTATCCTGCAAAGTGTTATAGCCTGGGATAAAAGCAAGGATTGGAAGAGAATCTCTTCCTCTCATCCTCTGAGAAGTCTCCACAGAACTGAATCATTTTCATTTAGTTGTCCTCTCAGCGTGTTTTCTCCTTTCATTTGCAAGTTTTGGGTTTTCATTTACAACTTCAATAGCATTTCCTAGCATACCTAAAAATCGAAATAAAAAACTCAAAAAAGCCTTTTAGTTCATATGTTAATATACAGTAAGACTACCATAAAAACATACACAAATTTCACTGTTTGATCAAATAAAACACAACAGTTTTTAAAGAAAGACTTCTCTATATTCACACTTCTCTTCACAGTTGTTGTAAACAATTACTCATGATTTTCCAGCTTTGTACACCAGCACACCTACTGTTAAAGAAACTGTTGACAAGCAGCTCTTTCATTTGGACCAATCAAGCCTGCTTGAATTAACAGGAAGTTTTTCATCAACAACACGGAATGTGAATACTAACAAGAAGCTGTTTCTTCTAGTTAAGTTGAAACTGGTTTCAAAAACAGGTTCTCAGCATAATGAAAGCCTTGCGAGAGGCCAAAATAGTACATGAATATTACAAGTTGTGTAGAAGGGGATTACAGAAGTACAAGAAATCCCAGCTTTTTTACTGCTTCTGAAGAGTCATAAAACTTTTCTCCGTCACTAAGCTAGGTCAAGCTAAACTATTCGTAGATACATTCTGATTTGTCCATCTTCCTTTAAGATCACTCAGTGCTATGACATGTTAGTTGGAAATCACCACTAACTTTTAATATGAAATAAGAAATTATTTTTCTGGACTGCAAAGAGAGATCATATAATAGTTAAAACCTAAAGATACTACTAAATTAAAGGGCTTAAATCAAGAAGAAGGGTTAAAAGGAAGTTGTAGACTAGTATTAAAAAGCAGTAAAAAATTAGAGGTAGTTTCCACTCAGTAACACTGAGTACACTGAGTACTTTAAATTCACTCATCTAAAAATCCAAAATGAAATTTGCATTTCATGGCAAAAAACCCCAAATTTTTTTTGGGGGAAATAGCCCTTAAAATTTTAAAGGACACACACAATTTAAAGATTATAAATTAATGAACAGATAGTAAATCTATTCTTCTGTGATCATTAATGGCATATTTCTTTGCTAGAGTAATAAGCCATTTGATAATAGGTGTCTTGTGAACAGTCTTGGAATACCACTGGAGAACATGAAATAACTCAGTTTGTTAAAATTAAAAAAGTGCTAACCAAATCAATGTATTTATTTTACACTACATTTTTGTACAACTTCTGAGAATGTATACTTTAATGGACATTGTACCAAATTGAAACACAACCATAATTCTGTCAGGAAATCAAACTGCATCTAAAATGGCAAAACCACTCTTGTTAAAGATGTATCTGCTGACTCTGAAGAAATTTTTCAAGATTAAAATTCTGTCTGTGCACATTTGCAGTGCAGTTTATTTCACTATATGAATAGCAGCACCTAACCATTTGCTAGCAATGAACATCATAATCACTATATTCAAACAAAGCAAAGCAACCACAAATTAGGGAAGAATTACACTACCATTTAGAAATTACTACTATGTTGTAAATGAGTAATTTCATTTGGAGATTGTAGGTGAACTTGAGGTTGACCTGAAAGGATTTTTTCTTTTTAATTACAGCGCCTGTAAAAATCACTATTTCATCTTAAGGACTGCTACATAAATAGTTTTTCATTTGCCACAGGCATTCCTTTTATCAGCTGTATTCAATATCCAGACTACCTCACATGATCCATCTCATTACTAAAAGGTAATGGAAGAATCTTTTTAACTAATGTTCCAGTCCCTATTTTTTAATATAATAATTATTTCAAATGAATAGCTTGCCAACTGATGTTGGGAAAATAGATTAGATGATAGATAGATAGATAGATAGATAGATAGATAGATAGATAGATAGATAAGCAAGCATTAGTCACTTAGCCCCAGTCATTAAAGAATTGTCATATAACTTAGCATACACTTACACTGATTTTTCATCATAATATTACTCTAGATGCATAATACAGTACTCCTTAAGAAAAAACAAACAAAGTAATAACTTGCTGCAGGTGCATAGTTCGGGCTTAGAAACTCACCATTGATTCAACTGAAAAATGGTAAACTACTTTTCTTCTAACTGTACTTTTTGCTATTGAAAAATTCTGTAATATTGTCAACCACGGATTCTGAAGCAAAAGGAAGTACTGGTTTGTACCTCAGGTTGGTGCCACATTTTGCTCCTAAAGGAGTATGCTTGACTTTTCTAAAGAAAAGATGGAAAGCTTGTCATGTTTCTAAATGTTCTTTTCCCAACTATTTTATAAGCTCATTTCTATTTTATGGAAAATA